>NC_056429.1:95244241-95486853 GCF_018296145.1 Oncorhynchus tshawytscha | reverse complement strand
AGAGAGAGTCCGATAATATATACATTTTTAATGCATATTTGGACCAATAGGTAAAATACTCTTGATATTAAATGTGTAGGTATTCCTCTAAGATAACCAATGTTCCAAACCTCATGTCATCATAACTCATTCAAAAGTTATTGGAGTTTTTACCCTTATAGGATGGCCAGATTTAGGGTGACTAAATCAATGGAGGCCAGAGAAAAAAAATGTGGGAAATAGCTACTGGCTACTTAACCCGTTGAACTTGTCATCTTTCTTCTCAAATCTGCCGGACATAGAACATTATAGAGGTTTGATGGATATTTTAGTGTACACTTTTCATATTAATTAGAAATTCTTGTTGTTTTTCAAAGATTTCTCACAAAAACAATTGTATCTCTGTGAAATGTCAACAGAGCACTGAGCAAAAACAAGCTTTTTATTTTCAAAGTTACAATTAATTCAGCTTGTGTCATGCTAATTTAGCTTTTTTTGTGACCCGCAGACACAACGTTGAAGACGACAACCAAAAATGTTTAAATCTTTAAAAGTTATTATGAGAAAGCTGGACCGCTCAGTGCTTATTATTGGATGTATTAGGTTATGAAATCGAACTTTTGGGATATAATGTTGATTACAAGTCAGAGAAAGACCCCACTGAACGATTCAGAACATAATCATATTTGTGTTGGTAAAATGTATTCTAAAACATAAGGAAGTGAAATGATCCAAAGTGACTCTGGGCCGATTGAAAGAAAGAGAACAGTTAAAAAGAAGAATAGAAATGGAGAGAGGACAGATTGAGATGTTGTCCAAGAATGAGATGATGCTACGCTCCATAGAATAGAATGTATGATAGGGCCACATCTGCTGCAATACCATTTCCCTCCACACACACACACACACACACACACACACACACACACACACACACACACACACACACACACACACACACACACACACACACACACACACACACACACACACACACGCACACGCACACGCACACGCACACGCACACGCACACACACACGCACACACACACACACGTATTTATTCAATTTTTTACTCTTCCTGGGGTCCAATCACAAACTCGAGCAAACAGCCATGCGATCTCCATAGACAAACACTGGCAGTTGTAAGGATCGACGGTGGTGGATGAGAAGCAGTTACAGAGAGAACATTTAATGAACAATGGTCATGGAACAGAACAGGAACAGCGCCTGGACAGGGGAAAAAATAACATCAATAATGCTGACACAGGGAACCAATGGAGGAACTGACAGAAATAGGGAAGGCAAGCAACAAAATGAAGGAGACCAGGTGAGTCCAGTGAGCAATGATGCATATAATGATGGTGACAGGTGTGCGTAATGAAGGGTAGCCTGGCGCCATTGATCACCAGAAGGGAGAGCGGAGCAGGCGTGACAGCAGTAGAATAGTCTTACTGAAGAGCTCAGTGACTTTCAAAGTGGCACTGTCATAGGATGCCACCTTTCCAACCAAGAAGTCAGTTCGTCAAATGTCTGCCCTGCAAGAGCTGCCTCGGTAAGTGCTGTTATTGTGAAGTGGAAATGTCTAGGAGCAACAACGGCTCAGCCGCGAAGTGATAGGCCACACAAGCTCACAGAACGGGATCGCCGAGTGCTGAAGCGAGTAGCGAGTAAAAATAGTCTGTCCTCGGTTGCAACACCCACTACCGAGTTCCAAACTGCCTCTGTAAGCAACGTCAGCACAATAACTGTTCTTTCGGGAGCAGCATGAATGGGTTTCCAGCTGCACACAAGCCTAAGATCACCATGTACAATGCCAAGCGTCGACTGGAGTGGTGTAAAGCTCTCCACCATTGGAGCAGTGGAAACATGTTCTCTGGAGTGATGAATCACGCCTCACCATCTGGCAGTCCGACGGATTAATCTGGGTTTGGCGGATGCCAGGAGAAGGCTACCTGCCCCAATGCATAGTGCCAACTATAACATTTGGTGGAGGAGGAATAATGGTCTGGGGCTGTTTTTCATGGGTCGGGTTAGGTCCCTTATTTCCAGTGAAGGGAAATCTTAACGCTACAGCATACAATGAAATTCTAGATGATTCAGTGCTTCAGACTTTGTGGCAACAATTTGGGGAAGGCCCTTTCCTGTATCAGCATGACAATGCCCCCATGCACAAAGTGAGGTCCACATAAAAATAGTTTGTTGATCGGTGTGGAAGAACTTAACTGTCCTGCACAGAGCCCTGATCTCAACAACATCTTTGGGATGAATTGGAACACCGACTGCGAGCCCAACATCAGTGCCGACCTCACTAATGCTTTTGTGTCTGAATGGAAGCAAGTCCCCGCAACAATGCTCCAACATCTAGTGGAAAGCCTTCCCAGAAGAGTGGAGGCTGTTACAGCAGCAAATGGGGAACCAACTCCATATTAATGCCAATGATTTTGGAATGAGACATTCGACAAGCAGGTGTCCACATACTTTTGGTCATGTAGCGTGTGTGTGTGTGTGTCAAATCAAATCAAATTTTATTTGTCACATACACATGGTTAGCAGATGTTAATGCGAGTGTAGCGAAATGCTTGTGCTTCTAGTTCCGACAATGCAGTAATAACCAACAAGTAATCTAACTAACAATTCCAAAACTACTGTCTTATACACAGTGTAATGGGATAAAGAATATGTACATAAGGATATATGAATGAGTGATGGTACAGAGCAGCATAGGCAAGATACAGTAGCTGATATCGAGTACAGTATATACATATGAGATGAGTATGTAAACAAAGTGGCATAGTTAAAGTGGCTAGTGATACATGTATTACATAAGGATGCAGTCGATGATATAGAGTACAGTATATACATATGCATATGAGATGAATAATGTAGGGTATGTAAACATTATATAAGGTAGCATTGTTTAAAGTGGCTAGTGATATATTTACATCATTTCCCATCAATTCCCATTATTAAAGTGGCTGGAGTTGAGTCAGTGTCAGTGTCAGTGTGTTGGCAGCAGCCACTCAATGTTAGTGGTGGCTGTTTAACAGTCTGATGGCCTTGAGATAGAAGCTGTTTTTCAGTCTCTCGGTCCCAGCTTTGATGCACCTGTACTGACCTCGCCTTCTGGATGGCAGCGGGGTGAACAGGCAGTGGCTCGGGTGGTTGATGTCCTTGATGATCTTTATGGCCTTCCTGTAACATCGGGTGGTGTAGGTGTCCTGGAGGGCAGGTAGTTTGCCCCCGGTGATGCGTTGTGCAGACCTCACTACCCTCTGGAGAGCCTTACGGTTGAGGGCGGAGCAGTTGCCGTACCAGGCGGTGATACAGCCCGCCAGGATGCTCTCGTTTGTGCATCTGTAGAAGTTTGTGAGTGCTTTTGGTGACAAGCCGAATTTCTTCAGCCTCCTGAGGTTGAAGAGGCGCTGCTGCGCCTTCTTCACGATGCTGTCTGTGTGAGTGGACCAATTCAGTTTGTCTGTGATGTGTATGCCGAGGAACTTAAAACTTGCTACCCTCTCCACTACTGTTCCATCGATGTGGATAGGGGGTGTTCCCTCTGCTGTTTCCTGAAGTCCACAATCATCTCCTTAGTTTTGTTGACGTTGAGTGTGAGGTTATTTTCCTGACACCACACTCCGAGGGCCCTCACCCTCGGAGTGTGTGTTTGTGTGTGTGTGCGTGCAGAGTGCATGTGCATGTGTCAGCATGTGTTTGCAAAAGCTGCGTCTCTCTCTCTCTCTTCACAGTCCGCGCTGTTCCTTAAGGTGTAGTCTTACACACACACACACACACACACACACACACACACACACACACACACACACACACACACACACACACACACACACACACACACACACACACACACACACACACACACACACACACACACACACACACACACACACACACACACAAAGAAATAGAGAGGCACACACACAAAGAGTAACACATGGACACTGAGGTAAACCTCCAGAGCCATTTGGGTGATTCATTCCCCATTCCTTTTGCCCTATCAGGATGTCAGTCTGGTAGAGAGTTAGAGAGAGTATCCCCCTCCACAGCAGAGACAGCTGGTGGTGTCAGAGAGCAGTCACACTCTCCCACTAACTTTCACACATCCATCGCAACAACACCTGAGAGAGAGATGACAGCGGTCTCTGGATATCCCATCTACCTCTCTCTCCCTCCCTTTCTGTGTCTCCTTTCTCAAATATCCTCATCACTTCCTCCGTGTTGTTCCCACAGTGACCGTACGTACATATCCCAACCAGAAGCCATTGATAACAGGCAACATCTGCACTGATCTAAAGGCTAGAGCAGCTGCTTTCAAGGAGCGGGACACATAAGAAATCCTTCTATGACCTCTGACGAGCCATCAAACAGTCACAAGGGACACACAAAACAATTTAGGCAACATGGATTGTGATCCAGGTGGAGATTGAATGTACCAGCTGTAACCAAGGAGATTGACCTTGACATTTAGCCATTTAGCTAGCAAGTTAACAAACCAAATGCATAGCTGGAGCCCTGAGCTGGATATAATTTATTTGACACATCTTATAATTCTTATATTTATACTTAATTTAGTTATAAGCAGTGGTGTAGCACGAGCTCCCACAGCCCCCACGAGGCAGGGATGCCCCCAACCTCCCCAAAATGAATTTTAAAAAGTCTGTTTTTCAAAATACCCCAGTAATACTGTATACACAGCATATTCCCAAGCCTACAATACAGGACTAAGATTGAATCCTTCTACACCGGCTCTGACGCTCGTCGGATGTTTCAGGGCTTGCAAACGATCACAGATTATAAAGGGAAACCCAGCTGTGAGCTGCCCAGTGATGCAAGCCTACCAGATGAACTAAATGCCTTCTATGCTCACATTGAGGCAAGCAACACTGAACCATGCATGAGAGCAACAGCTGTTCCAGACGACAGTGTGATCTTGCTCACAAATAGCCGATGTTAGTAAGACCTGAACATGTTTACATAAACAAGGCCGCAGGGCCAGGGGGATTACCAGGACGCTCACTATGCATTGACCAGTTGTCAAGTGTCTTTTTCAACCTCATTTTCAACCTCTCCCTGACCCAGTTTGTAATAACTTCATGTTTCAAGCAGACCACCATAGTTCCTTTGCCCAAGAACACCTAGGTAACTTGTCTAAATTATTATCACCCTGTAGCACTCACATCTGTAGTCATGAAATTCTTTGAAAGGTTGGTCATGGCTCACAGCAACACCATCACCCTAGACACCCTGGACCCACTCCAATTCGCATTCCACCCCAACAGATCCACAGATAATGCAATCTCTGTTGCACCCCGCACCTCCCTCTCCCACCTGGACAAGAGGAACACCTACGTGAGAATGGCTGACCTTAATCCCATCATAAACTGGACCATCATAAGAAGGTTAATGCACATGCTAGTATTCTAATTCTATGGACAAAACTGACTGTGTGCATCTGGGAGTCAATATTGTGTTGTGGTGGTGGTGTGCACAGAATAAGGAATTAGAATACTAGAATGGACATTAAGCTTCTTATGATGGTCCAATAGTCAGCCATGTTGGTCAGGGAGTTGGTCAACCATGGTTTGCCAGTGCTGTGATAGGATGTTGTGTAAAACAATGAATGTGAAGAATTTATCTGCATTTTATGTTTTAGCTAGCTAGCCAGACAGTTTTAGAGGAATGATTCCATACATTTTTCTAAACAGATTTTGCCAAAATTCCAACATCCATTCAAACAATGAAGTCAATTCACAGCCATACACTGGCTGAAATCAGATGATAGGACTTAGACAAGCTGTACATACAACAAGTACTGATAATGCATCATATAATAGCACTCACAGCTTTACAATAAAACAACATCTGAGACATTTATGGTTACATATGTTTTTCGAGGCTATTTATACAGAAAATTGGCAATAAAACCCATATAAACTCTATTTATAAATATATGTGACAATATTTTTGTTTGACTATAATTCCATTACACATTTCTGATACATCACATGCCTTACCTTTATTTTCCTGCATCAGTAAAAGCAAGTAATGCCTTTCCAATTATTCCACATTTAGCTCTATCAGAGTTATACAAGTAACCGCATGCTTTTCATGATCACTAAACATAAATTCATCATATAATGTCAGCTACGTGAGGGTAGCCTATCCATTTGGCATGTAGCTAGCTAGCTAGCTAATCAAACAACATCTGTAATTTAGCTTGCTTCATCAGAGATTGGGCTTTTGGAAAGAGTTTGACTTTGACAAGTCCTTGTCCTGGTAAAGTTGTCAGTTGGACTAATGTTACTATCACAACCACTACAGATGAGAAGCAAATCAAACAATATTTGGATATTACGTTAGCCATCTTGTTTACCTCCTTAAAGTTAGCTTGTTAACGAGCCAAACTGACGTGATCAGGAAGGAGACTGATGGAACTGGCACTTCTCCACTTTGACGTACAGGTGGTTCTCCAGGATTCGTCCCAGGACTACCCGGATGTGGGCGATGTGCTCCTCCAAGGTGGATGAGTAGATCAGGAGGAGATCTCGTTTAGTCAAAACCCCTCGTCCTCTACAGCCCCCGGCACCCCAGTGCGCATGTGCATTTCCTATTAGGTGTAGTAACGTAACACTGCCGTAATGCATTACTGCTTAGTAACAGCACAGTAACTAATAAAAACAGATGTAGATCCCAGATACTACACTCCTCCCCCATAGTGTTTAACTCCCAGAGAACAAGGTAAATATGTTAGAGAACTACTAATGCAATATCTGAACAATGCATTCTTAGACATGTTTCAACTACTGGGTTGAAGGAGACTTTTCAGAGCCCAGCACAAATCCAGGGGATTATTCTGCCCCGACGATGGAATTTGTGTCCTAATAACTAACCCAGGTAATGTCCTTTTTCTTTCCTTTTATCTAGGACATATGAAAGTGTTTATTTGTTTAACTGTCTGTCCTCCTGAAACAGCTCAACACTGCCGTAATGCATTACTGCTTAGTAACAGCATAGTAACTAATATAAACAGATGTAGATCATCTCTTACCCTATTACAGGGGCCTAATCACTGGCTTACTGCTGCGCTTCCATGCCGTCCCTAGGAGGGGTGCGTCTCTTGAGTGGGTTGAGTCAATGACGTGGTCTTCCTGTCTGGGTTGGCGCTCCCCCTTGGGTTGTGCCGTGGTGGAGATCTTTGTGGGCTGACCACCCCTCATAGCCTGGTTCCTCTCTAGGTTTCTTCCTAGGTTTTGGTCTTTCTAACACAGTGAGTACATTAGTACACATGAGTGCAGTGAATGAAGTAATTGCAGAAACTTCTGAAATGAAGAGAGTGAAGAATTTTATGAAAATTCAGAAAATTAAGGAATACAAGGAATAAGGAAACAATTAACTGTGAAAATGGCAACCATTGGCAACCATTGGTCGAAAATGGCAACCATTGCTCTGGAGCAACGAACCTCTCTGCCTTGCCGGTTCCCCTCTCTCCACTGGGATTCTTTGCCTCTAACCCTATTACAGGGGCTGAGTCACTGGCTTAATGGTGCTCTTCTAGATGCTGATCTGAGGGCATAAGGGGGTGCAGGTGTTCATTTGTAAGTTCAACTTATAGAAAGGAGATTTATCCAACTTTAGGCCCAAGATCCTGCACTTGAACCTAATGGGAATAAGTCAAGCAGGTACCCTGCTGTGTATCTGTCCATGTCAATTACAGATGTTTTGTGATGTTAGCATCAAGAGGAATCACAAGGCATCCATGTCTTTGACCAGATGGTATGTTCTCCATGTGATGGGCTTGAACATTTACAAGCTTTCAGCATCCAATGAAACCTAGAATACAGCTGTGAATAAGCAAAAACCCACGTGTCCCTTTTCTTTGATTGAGTGTCAACTGAAAATCAGGATCATAGAAGTTTGAAGATCATAGTTAAATTCATGGAGGGGAAGAAACAAATCAAATGCTCTGTGTGAATGACTCATGAGTCTCTCATGTAGAGTCTGACTTCCATATCCTGAAAGTCTGGAAAATGTATATGTATCCTTTTCAAACAACCCCACCTTGACTTATTCCCATTAGGTTCAAGTGCAGGATCTTGGGCCTAAAGTTGGATAAATCTCCTTCCTATAAGTTGAACTTATATATGAACACCTGCACCCCCTTATGCCCTCAGATCAGCATCAATTCGTCGGGACAAGGTGTTGAAAGCGTTCCATGGATTTCAGTTTCAATGGCACTTAAATCTTTTGTCTTGCCCATTAACCCTCTGAATGGCACACATACACAATCCATGTCTCAATTGTTTCAAGGCTTCAAAATCCTTCTTTAACCCATCTCCTCCCCTTCATCTACACTGACTGAAGTGGATTCAACAGGTAACATCAATAAAAAAATTGTCAAAGACTCCAGTCACCCAAGTCATAGACTGTTGTCTCTGCTACCACATGGCAAGCGGTACAGGAGCACCAAGTCTAAGACCAAAAGGCTCTTGAACAGCTTCAACCCCCACAACAAAATGTGAAATAAGTCAAGGGTTATAATACCTTCTGAAGGAACTGTACTTACACACACAGGCAGTAATGTACCAGTGACTGGTGAACCAAGCCCCCCTCCTTTTTTAACCAGTTCTTTTCAACCAACTCATGTTTAAGACAAATACAACATGTTAAAGCACCACTGGAGATACAACTCACCACCATAACTGTGGCTCTGTTATGCAGTCTGTCTCTGCATCTTTGCTGTCTGTCTGTCACTCCGTCTGTTTTTGTCTGTCTGTAACTCTTAAGTGTTAATTGATATTACATATAGAGCCAATATATTAAGTACCTGGCAGTACATCTGTATCTTTCTGTTTTCTTCCTACTCCACTGCACTCACATTAAGCTGTTTCTGCTAGCCTGGCATCCTTTCCCCCAGCACCGGTAGCAGAAGACCAGGGCACCACAGTGCTTATGCAGAGCCCAGTAACATCCTAGTTGTGAATGAATAAACACATTTATTAGATAAATAAGAAAGATTTAATAAATGTCTAATTGATGACCACTGGCTCATAATACCCTATGAAAGCCTAACTACTTACATTGCAAATATAAGTGCGTGTCTGTCATACATGCCTCCCCCCTATCTTAAGGGTTAATTACTATTACATACAGTACCAGTCTAAAGTTTGGACACACCTACTCATTCAAGGGCTTTTCTTTATTTTCACTATTTCCTACATTGTAGAATAATACTGAAGTCATCACAACTATTAAATAACACATATGGAATCATGTAGTAACCAAAAGTGTTAAACAAATCAAAATATGTTATATTTGAGATTCTTCAAAGTAGCCACCCTTTGTGTTGATGACAGCTTTGCACACTCTTGGCATTTTCTCAACCAGCTTCCTGAGGTTGTCACCTGGAATGCATTTCAATTAGCATTTGATTTGTGGAATTTCTTTCCTTCGTAATGTGTTTGAGCCAATGCTTCACAGAGTTCAAGTAACAGACACATCTCAAAATCAACTTTTTAGAGGAGACTGAGTGAATCAGGCCTTCATGGTCAAATTGCTGCAAAGAAACCTCTACTAAAGGACACCAATAAGTTATATACCAATAACTTGGATTGTTGCAGTTTCTCCTTACTCATGGAGAGTAGATGGGCTGCTTTAACTTGGATTGTTGCAGTTTCTCCTTACTCCTGGAGAGTAGATGGGCTGCTTTAACTTGGATTGTTGCAGTTTCTCCTTACTCCTGGAGAGTAGATGGGCTGCTTTAACCTGGATTGTTGCAGTTTCTCCTTACTCCTGGAGAGTAGATGGGCTGCTTTAACTTGGATTGTTGCAGTATCTCCTTACTCATGGAGAGTAGATGGGCTGCTTTAACTTGGATTGTTGCAGTATCTCCTTACTCATGGAGAGTAGATGGGCTGCTTTAACTTGGATTGTTGCAGTTTCTCCTTATTCCTGGAGAGTAGATGGGCTGCTTTAACTTGGATTGTTGCAGTTTCTCCTTACTCCTGGAGAGTAGATGGGCTGATTTAACTTGGATTGTTGCAGTTTCTCCTTACTCATGCTATTCATTTAAAGTTTGCATGAAGATGTTCTCACACCCTGATGGCGGCCTGGAAGCGGAAAAACTGTCACACCCAAATTACATATTGGTTTCCTTACCCTGTCAGCAGCCTATGGACAGCAATCCTTGATTTGATTTGATTTCCCTGGCAATGTTTTCAAATGCTAACGTTTTAGCATTTATGGCACAAATCCAATTCACAACATCGTACCTATATTAGCATTTTTCTGCTAATATACTGTACACAATTGTACACAATTGATTCACATTGATATGGAACTAGAATAAACTCAAGTCTATTCTAGTTCGGCAGGTAGACTAGTGGTTAGAGCGTTGGACTAGTAACTGAAAGGTTGCAAGATTGAATCCCTGAGTTGACAAGGTAAAAATCTGTCATTCTGCCTCTGAACAAGGCAGTTAACCCACTGTTCCTAGGCTGTCATATAAAATGATAATTTGTTCTTAACTGACTTGCCTAGTAAAATAAAGGTAAAAAAAAAGGTGCCAAGGTAACATCAATCACACGAGCTTCATCTTGCTCACGCCTGAGTCTATTCCAAGTTGGATTCAAACCCTTTCAACAGGAGGAAACCATCTTTGTTTCCGCGTCCAACAGACTATACCACAGTGGTAAGCTTGATTACCAACAACGACGAGACGGCCTACAGGTAGGAGGTGAGGGCCCTCGGAGAGTAGTGTCAGGAAAATAACCTCACACTCAACATCAACAAAACAAAGGAGATGATCGTGGACTTCAGGAAACAGCAGAGGGAACACCCCCCCATCCACATCGACGGGACAGTAGTGGAGAAGGTGGAAAGTTTTAAGTTCCTCGGCGTACACATCACGGACAAACTGAAATGGTCCACCCACACAGACAGCATGGTGAAGAAGGCGCAATAGCTCCTCTTCAACCTCAGGAGGCTGAAGAAATTTGGCTTGTCACCAAATACACTCACAAACTTTTACAGATGCACAATCGAGAGCATCCTGTCGGGCTGTATCGCCGCCTGGTACAGCAGCTGCTCCGCCCATAACCGGAAGGCTCTCCAGAGGGTAGTGAGGTCTGCACAGCGCATCACCGGGGGGGGCAAACTACCTGCCTTCCAGGACACCTACACTACCCGATGTCACAGGAAGGCCAAAAAGATCATCAAGGAAAACAACCACCCGAGCCACTGCCTGTTCACCCCGTTATCATCCAGAAGGCGAGGTCAGTACAGGTGCATCAAAGCTGAGACCGGGAGACTGAAAAACAGCTTCTATCTCAAGGCCATCAGACTGTTAAACAGCCATCACTAACATTGAGTCGCTGCTGCCAACATACTGACTCAAATCTCTAGCCACTTTAATAATTACAAATTGGATGTAATAAATGTATCACTAGTCACTTTAAACAATGCAACTTTATACACTGCTCAAAAAAATTAAGGGAACACTTAAACAACACAATGTAACTCCAAGTCAATCACACTTCTGTGAAATCAAACTGTCCACTTAGGAAGCAACACTGATTGACAATAAATTTCACATGCTGTTGTGCAAATGGAATAGGTGGAAATGATAGGCAATTAGCAAGACACCCCCAATAAAGGAGTGGTTCTGCAGGTGGTGACCACACACCACTTCTCTGTTCCCATGCTTCCTGGCTGATGTTTTGGTCACTTTTGAATGCTGGCGGTGCTTTCACTCTAGTGGTAGCATGAGACGGAGTCTACACCCCACACAAGTGGCTTAGGTAGTGCAGCTCATCTAGGACGGCACATCAATGCGAGCTGTGGCAAGAAGGTTTGCTGTGTCTGTCAGCGTAGTGTCCAGAGCATGGAGGCGCTACCAGGAGACAGGCCAGTACATCAGGAGACGTGGAGGAGGCCGTAAGAGGGCAGCAACCCAGCAGTAGGACCGCTACCTCCGCCTTTGTGCAAGGAGGAGCAGGAGGAGCACTGCCAGAGCCCTGCAAATGACCTCCAGCAGGCCACAAATGTGCATGTGTCTGCTCAAACGGTCAGAAACAGACTCCATGAGGGTGGTATGAGGGCCCGACGTCCACAGGTAGGGGGTTGTGCTTACAGCCCAACACCGTGCAGGACGTTTGGCATTTGCCAGAGAACACCAAGATTGGCAAATTCGCCACTGGCACCCTGTGCTCCTCACAGATGAAAGCAGGTTCACACTGAGCACATGTGACAGACGTGACAGAGTCTGGAGACGCCGTGGAGAACGTTCTGCTGCCTGCAACATCCTCCAGCACGACAGTTTTGGCGGTGGGTCAGTCATGGTGTGGGGTGGCATTTCTTTGGGGGGCCGCACAGCCCTCCATGTGCTCGCCAGAGGTAGCCTGACTGCCATTAGGTACCGAGATGAGATCCTCAGACTCCTTGTGAGACCATATGCTTGTGCGGTTAGCCCTGAGTTCCTCCTAATGCAACACAATGCTAGACCTCATGTGGCTGGAGTGTGTCAGCAGTTCCTGCAAGAGGAAGGCATTGATGCTATGGACTGGCCCGCCCGTTCCCCAGACCTGAATCCAATTGAGCACATCTGGGACATCATGTCTCGCTCCATCCACTAACGCCACGTTGCACCACAGACTGTCCAGGAGTTGGCGGATGCTTTAGTCCAGGTCTGGGAGGAGATCCTTCAGGAGACCATCCACCACCTCATCATGAGCATGCCCAGGCATTGTAGGGAGGTCATACAGGCACGTGGAGGCCACACACACTACTGAGCCTCATTTTGACTTGTTTTAAGGACATTACATCAAAGTTGGATCAGCCTGTAGTGTGGTTTTCCACTTTAATTTTGAGTGTGACTCCAAATCCAGACCTCCATGGGTTGATAAATTTGATTTCCATTGATAATTTTTGTGTGATTTTTGTGGTCAGCACATTCAACTATGTAAAGAAAAAAATATTTAATAAGAATATTTCGTTCATTCAGATCTAGGATGTGTTATTTTAGTGTTCCCTTTATATTTTTGAGCAGTGTATTATGTTTACATACCCTACATTACTCATCTCATATGTATGTACTGTGCTCTATACCACCTACTGCATCTTGCCTATACCATTCGGCCATCGCTCATCCATATATTTATATGTACATATTCTTATTCATTCCTTTACACTTGTGTGTATAAGGTAGTTGTTGTGAAATTGTTAGATTACTTGTTAGATATTACTGCATGGTCGGAACTAGAATCACAAGCATTTCACTACACTCACATTAACATCTGCTAACTATGTGTATGTGACCAATATAATTTGATTTTGATTTGAAATTAATCCTGTAATCTCTCTCTTATTTACACTTCTGGTTGTTGGTCCCATTCAATAGAGACACAGAAGGACACCCACTCTGACCAAACATTAGATCAACAGAACATCTAAGTTAATCAGAAGAAGCTTGGTCCAGATGGGGGGGCAAGTGTATTGGACCAACATGAAGATGAGAGAGGGGAGAGGAGAGACAGAGAGAGAGAGATATAGAGGGAGGAGAGGAGAAGATAATTAAAAGAGAAGAAATTAGAAACACGCAAAGAAGAAAAAAAGAGAGAAGAGAGGAGAAGAGGGGATAAGAGAATAGAGGAGAAGAGAGGATAAGAGAAGACAAGAGGAGAAGAGAAGCCAAGAGGAGAAGAGAAGCCAAGAGGAGAAGAAGTCAAGAGGAAAAGAGAATAGAAGCCAAGAGGAGAAGAGAAGACAAGAGGAGAAGAGAAGCCAAGAGGAGAAGAGAAGCCAAGAGGAGAAGAGAAGACAAGAGGAGAAGAGAAGCCAAGAGGAGAAGAGAAGCCAAGAGGAGAAGAGAATAAAAGCCAAGAGGAGAAGAGAAGACAAGAGGAGAAGAGAAGCCAAGAGGAGAAGAGAAGACAAGAGGAGAAGAGAATAAAAGCCAAGAGGAGAAGAGAAGAGAAGACGAGAGGAGAAGAGAATAGAAGCCAAGAGGAGAAGAGAAGCCAAGAGGAGAAGAGAAGACAAGAGGAGAAGAGAATAAAAGCCAAGAGGAGAAGAGAAGCCAAAAGGAGAAGAGAAGCCAAAAGGAGAAGAGAAGACAAGAGGAGAAGAGAATAGAAGCCAAGAGGAGAAGAGAAGACAAGAGGAGAAGAGAATAGAAGCCAAGAGGAGAAGAGAAGACAAGAGGAAGCTGTTTCTGGATACTGAACTGATTTCAACCCTCCAGGGTGCTGACTGAACAACTCCGATATCCTTCAGGACAGGATGCCTTTACCATCTGCCTGAACTAGGGCTCAAACTGTCTTTCACCACGCCACACGTCACAGGTAAACATCAAGAAGGTTCTCTCTCTAAGCCATTGGCAGGTTGTGGATGCAGGAAACGAGGCTTGGCTTGGCCTAGTCGTCATGGCACCATAGTCAGCATGGGGCCAAGAGTGATGAATCAGCAGATCACCCATCTCACAAAATGGAAGTCCAAAGCCCCAGTTCACATCCAGCAACTTTCAGGTACAGGACACAATAAGTATAGTCCTAAAAAAGATACTGTATACCCCCTGTTGTTTATTGAGCGGGACGTTTTAACCAGAAGTTCTTTAACAGTCCTGGTTAACTGTGACCCAGTAATGTCTAGCACAAATCAAATGAAATGGTGTTATTCACATGCGCCAAATACAACTGGTGTAGACCATTAAATGCAATTTACAACAGGTCTACACTACAGCAGCAACAGTTCTACGTTGTACCAACCACATACTCTGACTGAAGGGGAGGAAACCTCAGACTGCAAGCCTTTCCAAGACCCACTTTCTCTGTTTCATAAGAATTGGCTCAGATTTGAATGCCAACACTGTGCCAACATTGGCCTATGTAGGCTAGTCTGCAATGGATGCTCCATGTGGTTTCTCTGTTCATTTGTTCTCCTGTGTCATTTAATTTCAGACTTTCTGACTGGAACATATCATCCCGGCTCTCTAAACCAATCCCATATTCCTGCTTTGTAGCCTTCTTATGACGTAAGGCTTGGGACTTTACTCCCTACCACACACAGTCATGCTTAACTACTGATTCAGATACACAATGAGATGATGAAGAAACTAACTAAGAGACACATCAATCATATTTACTAAGCTCTCTGTGTCAGTGGCATCATTTTATTTCTATGATCTATTACTTGCGTTAGTTCCAATCCCAGTCAAACTCGAACCACTGCCCCAGATGCACTTAATGGTGCTGAAAAGAAACATCAATCACGCTAATATAAGCCTTCTGTCTGTGACCTCATTGTATTTCTAGAATCTAAGACAGTAGATGCATTAATAGAAGAAGCCTGTCATATGCTGTTTTATACCAGAGATATCTGGGTCAAGTTTACACTTTGAAAAACATAATCCAGGTACAGCTGGTTAGAAGGCCAATGTATAGTCTATCTTAGACCGTATCCGTCATTAAGAAAACACATTTACTTGTCTTAGTGTAGTGCACATAGCTAACGCATGGTGTCCATATCACACTATCAGTCCTTTTGAGGGAAGAAAGGCCTAGGACAGGGGTTCTTAAACTTTTTCAGCCTGGGACCCAAATTAGAAATGTTGTGTTTTACTGGGACCCAAGCTTAGGAAAATATGCAACAATATGTAAATATCGGTACATTTCATTGCCCTTATGCTTAAAAAAATGCAATATAGACAAAAACAAATAACAATTAAATACCCAGAAATATCTTTTCATGTTTATTTTTCCCCATTATAAAACACTCTTACATACCTGTCTAGGTTGGAACTGTTGCTGTTAAAATACAATAAATCATTTCATTCTGAACTGGAATAAACTGATTGATCACATCACACAGATGTATAACTGAACACACACACATTCCTAATGAGAGGTGTGTGGCTGGTTGAAGTTTTCAAAAAGCAGGTCTATTCAGCAGGTCATGCTCAGCATTGACACTACTTCTGTACTTGAGAACCTTGACTCGTGTATGTGGGGCCAAACTGGATCAGAACATCTACTGCTTTCTCAGTCAGGCTGAAGACCACTTCCTGCTGTAGATGAGCAACCCAGAACTGTATTTGCTTCATTTTTTTTTTTTTTCAATTTAACTAGGCACGTCAGTTAAAAACAAATTCTTATTTACAATGACGGTCTAGTTCTGGGGCAGAACAACAGATTTTTACCTTGTCAGCTTGGGGATTCAATCCAGCAACCTTTCTGTTACTGGCCCAAAGCGCTAACCACTAGGCTACCTGCCATCCCAAAAAGCATCTTGCTTTATTCCAGTTCAGAATAAAAAATATTGTTTTTATTTTAACAGCAACAGTTCCAACCTAGACTTGTTTTCGACAGTAAAATGTACAGTAGGCCTGATCATTTTTCATCTTCATCTGTACTGTTCCTTAAGGTTGTACTACATCAAGAGAAACTCACATCTACTACTATGAGATAGTACTCCCTTAATTCTGCTTATCATCACCTGTTATAAAATGATGACAATGCCTTACTAGTTGACTTACTTTCCACTGTCGAAGTACTGTTTCCTGAAGCACTGTTTCCTGAAGCACTGTTTCCTGAAGCACTGTTTCCTGAAGCATTCTGCCCTGTTCTGAAAGAAGTCCCTGGGTTTACCGTCATGTTGTGGATGTTTGGTCAGGACGTGTTGTTTTATTCATTCGTTTGTTTTGAGAGACTCATTACTAAGCACTTCCCCGCACAAAACACATTGTGGGCGCTCCTCGTTATTTCTCAAAGTTTGTTTGAAAGAGACAGAAAGTCATCACTGTTTTTGCGTTTCATGACGATTGAGCTGTCAGAACTTGTGGCTAGCAAATCAAATCAAATCCAATTTTATTGGTCACATACACACATGGTTAATGATGTTAAGATGTTAATGTGAGTGTAGCGAAATGTTTGTGCTTCTAGTTCCGACTTTGCAGTAATATCTAACAAGTTATCTAACAAATTCACAACAACTACCTTATACACACAAATACAAAGGGATGAATAGAATATTTACATATAAATATATGGATGAGTGATGGCCATGCGGAATAGGCAAGATGCAGTAGATGGTGTACAATACTAAAGTGCCGTTATTTAAAGTGACTAGTGATATATTTATTAAGTCCATTTATTTAAGTGGCCAGAGATTTGAGTCTGTATGTAGGCAGCAGCCTCTCTGTGTTAGTGGTGGCTGTTTAGCAGTCTGATGGCCTTGAGATAGAAGCTGTTCAGTCTCTCTGTCCCTGCTTTGATGCACCTGTACTGACCTCGCATTCTGGATGATAGCGGGGTGAACAGGCAGTGGCTCGGGTGGTTGTTGTCCTTAATGATCTTTTTGGCCTTCCTGTGACATCGGGTGGTGTAGGTGTCCTGGAGGGCACCTAAATGAGTCCATTTCATGACAGCGGTAAGTGATGGCGAGTGAGAATGACAAGTCAGTGGCGGACAGTGCATAGTCAGCTGCTGAACAACAGCGCGTGGGTCGCGGAGTGATCTTTGCGGAGTGATTGAATCTTCCATTCCTCTCAAAAATTGTAGAAAAGGCTGTTGCGCAGCAACTCACTGCCTTCCTGAAGACAAACAATGTATACGAAATGCTTCAGTCTGGTTTTAGACCAGTGCATTGTGACTGCACTTGTGAAGGTGGTAAATTACCTTTTAATGGCATCAGACCAAGGCTCTGCATCTGTCCTCGTGCTCCTAGACCTTAGTGCTGCTTTTGATACCATCGATCACCACATTCTTTTGGAGAGATTGGAAACCCAAATTGGTCTACACGGACAAGTTCTGGCCTGGTTTAGATCTTATCTGTCGGAAAGATATCAGTTTGTCTTTGTGAATGGTTTGTCCTCTGACAAATCAACTGTAAATTTCGGTGTTCCTCAAGGTTCTGTTTTAGGACCACTATTGTTTTCACTATATATTTTACCTCTTGGGGATGTCATTCAAAAACATAATGTTAACATTCACTGCTATGTGGATGACACACAGCTGTACATTTCAATGAAACATGGTGAAGCCCCAAAATTGCCCTCGCTAGAAGCATGTGTTTCAGACATAAGGAAGTGGATGGCTGCAAACTTTCTACTTTTAAACTCGGACAAAACAGAGATCCTTGTTCTAGGTCCCAAGAAACAAAGAGATCTTCTGTTGAATCTGACAATTAATCTTAATGGTTGTACAGTCGTCTCAAATAAAACTGTGAAGGACCTCGGCGTTACTCTGGACCCTGATCTCTCTTTTGAAGAACATATCAAGACCATTTCAAGGACAGCTTTTTTCCATCTACGTAACATTGCAAAAATCAGAAACTTTCTGTCCAAAAATGATGCAGAAAAATTAATCCATGCTTTTTTCACTTCTAGGTTAGACTACTGCAATGCTCTACTTTCCGGCTACCCGAATAAAGCACTAAATAAACTTCAGTTAGTGCTAAATACGGCTGCTAGAAGCCTGACTAGAACCAAAAGAATTGATCATATTACTCCAGTGCTAGCCTTCCTACACTGGCTTCCTGTCAAGGCAAGGGCTGATTTCAATGTTTTACTGCTAACCTACAAAGCAGGACCAATTGGTCCTGCCGTACATACCTACACGTACGCTATGGTCACAAGACGCAGGCCTCCTAATTGTCCCTATAATTTCTAAGCAAACAGCTGGAGGCAGGGCTTTCTCCTATAGAGCTCCATTTTTATGGAATGATCTGCCTACCCATGTAAGAGACGCAAACTCGGTCTCAACCTTTAAGTCTTTACTGAAGACTCATCTCTTCAGTGGGTCATATGATTGAGTGTAGTCTGGCCCAGGAGTGGGAAGGTGAACGGAAAGGCTCTGGAGCAACTAGTCAACTAGTAAGGCATTGTCATCATTTTATAACAGGTGATGATAAAGGCTCTCTTGCTGTCTCTGCCTGGCCGGTTCCCCTCTTTCCACTGGGATTCTCTGCCTCTAACCCTATTACAGGGGCTGAGTCACTGACTTACAGGGGGTCTTTCATACCATCCCTAGGAGGGGTGCGTCACTGATGTGATCTTCCTGTCTGGGTTGGCGCCCCCCCCCCTTGGGTTGTGCCGTGGCGGAGATCTTTGTGGGCTATACTCAGCCTTGTCTCAGGATGGTAAGTTGGTGATTGAAGATATCCCTCTAGTGGTGTGGGGGCTGTGCTTTGGCAAAGTGGGTGGGGTTATATCCTTCCTGTTTGGCCCTGTCCGGGGGTGTCCTCAGATGGGGCCACAGTGTCTCCTGACCCCTCCTGTCTCAGCCTCCAGTATTTATGCTGCAGTAGTTTATGTGTCGGGGGGCTAGGGTCAGTTTGTTATATCTGGAGTACTTCTCATGTCCTATTCAGTGTCCTGTGTGAATTTAAGTGTGCTCTCTCTAATTCTCTCTTTCTCTCTTTCTTTCTCTCTCTCGGAGGACCTGAGCCCTAGGACCATGCCTCAGGACTACCTGACATGATGACTCCTTGCTGTCCCCAGTCCACCTGGCCGTGCTGCTGCTCCAGTTTCAACTGTTCTGCCTTATTATTATTGGACCATGCGGGTCATTTATGAACATTTGAACATCTTGGCCATGTTCTGTTATAATCTCCACCCGGCACAGCCAGAAGAGGACTGGCCACCCCAAATAGCCTGGTTCCTCTCTAGGTTTCTTCCTAGGTTTTGGCCTTTCTAGGGAGTTTTCCTAGCCACCGTGCTTCTACACCTGTATTGCTTGCTGTTTGTGGTTTTAGGCTGTGTTTCTGTACAGCACTTTGAGATATCAGCTGATGTACGAAGGGCTATATAAATACATTTGATTTGATTTTGATTTAATCTTCAAGAAAACTGCAGAAAAAATATCCATTAACAGAGACCGCAGCTAAGCAGAGAGCGCAGTTGCACTTGGCCAAATCAATTCTAGCAATTTATTAAATAATAATACATTTATGTCGCGACCCACACTTTAAGAAACACTGGCCTAGGAAAACACTCCCCTCTTTAACAAGCGGAGAAAGATACGTCTGTTAATTAAAACGTCTTTGTTATAGGGGGCAGTATTTTCACTCAGGCCCAGAAGCTAGGATATGGGGCGGCAGGGTAGCCTAGTGGTTAGAGCGTTGGACTAGTAACCGAAAGGTTGCAAGTTCGACTCCCCGAGCTGACAAGGTACAAATCTGCCGTTCTGCCCCTGAACAGGTAGTTAACCCACTGTTCCTAGGCTGTCATTGAAAATAAGAATTTGTTCTTAACTGACTTGCCTAGTTAAATAAAGGTAAAAAAAATTTAAAAAATGCCTTACATTGGTGGATTTAGATAGAAAACACTCTAAAGTTTCAAAAATTGTTAAATTTATGTCTGTGAGTATAACAGAACGGATAAGGCAGGCAAAACCCAGAGGACAAACCATCCAAAAAAAGAAAAGATTTCACTTTACCACTGTTTTCAATGGCTAGTACTGTAATTATAAGCCTGAGTTCTCCCAAATTGCAGTTCCTAGGGCTTCCACTAGATGTCAACAGTCTGTTGAAATCTTTTCTTTTTTTGGATGGTTTGTCCTTCCAAAACAGGTTTTAAGGGTGAATGCATCATCTTCTGACAGGTGGCTTCATTCTCACGTAACGTATCACATATGATGTACAACTAGCAGTACAAATGGATTTGTCATACACTGAGAGTCTGAGAGTCAATGCTGTTGACCTCTCTATGGTGATGTTGGCCTCTATATGGTGTTGTTAGCCTCTCTATGGTGATGTTGGACTCGATACATGGTGATGTTGGCCTCTCTATGGTGATGTTGGCATCTATATGGTGATGCTGGACTCTCTTTGGTGATGCTGGCCTCTATATGGTGATGCTGGCCTCTATATGCTGATGCTGGCCTCTCTAAGGGAATGCTAGCCTCTCTAAGGCGATGCTGGCCCTTCTAAGGCGATGCAGGCCTCTATATGGTGATAATGGGCTCTATATGGTGATGTTGGCCTCTATATATAATATTGGTCTCTATATAGTCATGTGGGACTCAATATGGAGATGTAGGCCTCTAAGGTAATGTTTCCTCTAAAAGGTGATGTTGGACTTGAGATATGGTGATGTTGGCCTCTCTATGTTGATGTTGGCCTCTGTATGTTGATGCTTGCCTCTCTATGGTGATGCTGGCCTCTATATGGTGATGCTGGTCTCTAAATGGTGATGCTGGCCTCTATATAGTGACGTTGGCCTCTATATGGTGACATTGTCCTCTATATGGTGACGTTGGCCTCTGTATGGTGATGAAGACCAGGTTAGAGTTGTCTCCGGGCCTTGGGTGGGCAGAAAGCAGAGAGAGGATAGTTACTCAGCCATCCATGTGACAGAGCACAGCTGTTCTGTAATAGCACCCAGACAACTGTCTCCTTGTTTGGGAGAACTAGCGCTGGACCTGAAACCAAACCACTGAAAACCTGGTTGCCCAATCAACATCACCACAGCGCCAGTGTTGGTGGTGACTAAGAGGAGATCCCTCTCATTTATTTAGCTCTTCTGATATTTTGGACATGAACTATCCCCTTCCATTAAGGAGATCTAGTCTCTCTGGCTGGGTAACAAATAATTGTAAACTACTGTAAATCTAATCTTACATTTTCCTTTCACATTATTGCTTCCGTTTGTTGTGTGGGGCCTGTGTGACAAATGTGAATTGTAAAGTTAAATGGTACCAATACATTTCTGTCAAATCTCCATAACATACTGTATAGCCTAACTAAATTGTCCTTAACCGTAACCATTGCATGTATGTTTCCCTCTCTAAACCACATGTACTTCAACAACAATCACCATGGCCCCATTCTTCAAATCTATTTTGCAGCATGTTGTTTTGATATTTCTCGTGCTGCACGTGTTCAGACACAATGATGAATGAGTGTGCATGGTATTGATACAAAACAATGTCTGCCAGTACAAACAGTTGAGAGACAGAGAGAGAGACAGAGAGAGAGACAGAGATAGAGAGACAGCGAAAGACACAGAGAGAGAGAGACAGAAAGACAGAGCGATTACATAGTAATCAGGCCAGTAAACTAGCCACGGTTAAAAGTTTCCACTTTCAACATACCTCAGAGAATCTCAATGCATCAGTGTGAAGTGAAGAAGAGAAGAAGAGACACGGGAATAGAACAACACAGGAGGCTATGAATGCATCTTCAAAACACGTGTCCAAATGGACTTCCCATCCAAAGCAAGTAAAAGAAGTAGACGTTCCCATGATACAAGCAACAGAAGTTGGGATCGATGTTGAGAGGTTTTTAAATGGGTTGTTCGCAGACTACCAATGGCACTCGCCGGTCTCAGGGGTGTGTTTTATCAGACAACATTCTGTCTCATTGGCTGGAGGCCTCTTTTAGAGGCCTCCAGCCAGGTTGGGCCACTGTCAGGGCTCTGGCCTCTAGTGATAGCACTGTTTCATT
Source organism: Oncorhynchus tshawytscha (assembly GCF_018296145.1). NCBI lineage: Eukaryota > Metazoa > Chordata > Actinopteri > Salmoniformes > Salmonidae > Oncorhynchus > Oncorhynchus tshawytscha. The sequence goes on along the minus strand of NC_056429.1, from coordinate 95,464,420 downwards.
CAACTTTGACTTCCTCAATAATGACAATTAAAGACACTCGAATCATGAGAATGAATGGCTTAAATGTAGCTCTGTTTAATGGCTGCATGGGGCCTTTAGTGCCTCATTTCAAAGGTTAAACCACTCATTCACTCACTGTCCTCAGATCTAAGAACAGAACAGGGCCAGATCCCTGCTGACCAGAAGAGCAGCTGAGTGTATTAGTCAAGATAGCAGGTAGGAATCACTATACATTATCTCTGGAGTTTACAATATGTACTAGGCATGCCATTGAGAAGTGATGAGCCTACTAATGGACTAAAAACAACGCTCAAGGGAGAATCTCTTGAGTTTGAATGCACTTTTTTTTCATCCAGGAGTAGCCTAGTCTGCAAAAGTCTGAAAAACTAGCAGTGAAAAACTAGCCTAGCTGGAATGTCTGGAAAAGTAGCAGGAAAGTCCTGAAATGTAGTTCTGGGTGTGAAGGGTTTGTGTGTTTTCGACCAACTTGAACGTCCTATGGATTTCTTCATCTGAAGCCTTGACTGACTGGCAGGATGAACATGTCAACCTCAACCTGTATATCTACATAGTGTCATATTTGTCTAGAACATTCTCTCCACTCTATCCCCTAGGACACATCTTACCTCAGAGGCTTAATCTGGCATGGGCGGTAGGCCGTAAAACATGAAAACTAGTAGTCTGGGTCTGGATACCTACAGTAATACTCCAGAGGTGTAGGGGGTTTCTTTACAGTAGTCTGATACCTACAGTAATACTCCACAGGTGTGGGGGGGTTCTTTACAGTAGTCTGATACCTACAGTAATACTCCACAGGTGTGGGGGGGTTCTTTACAGTAGTCTGATACCTACAGTAATACTCCACAGGTGTGGGGGGGGGTTCCACAGGTGTGGGGGGTTCTTTACAGTAGTCTGATACCTACAGTAATACTCCACAGGTGTGGGGGGTTCTTTACAGTAGTCTGATACAGGTGTGGGGGTTCTTTACAGTAGTCTGAATACAGTAATACTCCACAGGTGTGGGGGGTTCTTTACAGTAGTCTGATACCTACAGTAATACTCCACAGGTGTGGGGGGGGTTCTTTACAGTAGTCTGACTACCTTTACAGTAATACAGTAATACTCCACACAGTAGTCTGATACCTACAGTAATACTCCACAGGTGTGGGGGGTTTTCTTCCTTACATCTACCACACATTAGCAACATACCAAACAGTTGAAGAAGAAGAGCCCTTGGAATGGTTTGTGACTCGATTTGTTTTGTAAACAAAATAAGGCTGGGATTCATTACAACATGATTAGCAGCCTGCACACAAAAATAGATTTTTAAAGGCAATTTCCGCAGAGATCACATCCACAAATGGCCAACTGTGGTTTATCTCCACGATCATCAACAATCAACAGTCTATATTCTCTCCAACAGAAAAGCCATGTTTTCACATTCATCTGACACTCAAACACACCCCACTTAGGAGTATGGTGAGGAGTCATATTAGGACCTGTTTTCACATTCATCTGACACTCAAACATACCCCACTTAGGAGCATGGTGAGGAGTCATATTAGGACCTGTTTTCACATTCCAGTTTGAATGATTAGTCATGAATGACTTGATTACCAAGACCTCTACCAGAGGATATTTTCCCAACATTATTTTGAGGAGACTTTATGTCGGAGGGAGAAATAGTTTCTTGATGCGTTTCCACTTTCCCAAATATGAAGGTTTATCTTTCTTATTCTCTTCTTCCCCTATTTCCTGTGAGTCAATACTCTTCCTCCACTATCTCCTGTGAGTCACTACTCTTCCTCCCCTATCTCCTGTGAGTCAGTACTCTTCCTCCCCTATCTCCTGTGAGTCACTACTCTTCCTCCCCCATCTCCTGTGAGTCACTACTCTTCCTCCGCTTTCTCCTGTGAGTCACTACTCTTCCTCCGCTTTCTCCTGTGAGACAATACTCTTCCTCCCCCATCTCCTGTGAGTCACTACTCTTCCTCCCCATCTCCTGTGAGTCACTACTCTTCCTCCCCTATCTCCTGTGAGTCACTACTCTTCCTCCCCTATCTCCTGTGAGTCACTACTCTTCCTCCCCTATCTCCTGTGAGTCACTACTCTTCCTCCCCTATCTCCTGTGAGTCACTACTCTTCCTCCCCTATCTCCTGTGAGTCACTACTCTTCCTCCCCTATCTCCTGTGAGTCACTATCTCTTCCTCCCCTATCTCCTGTGAGTCACTACTCTTCCTCCCCTATCTCCTGTGAGTCACTACTCTTCCTCCCCTATCTCCTGTGAGTCACTACTCTTCCTCCCCTATCTCCTGTGAGTCACTACTCTTCCTCCCCTATCTCCTGTGAGTCACTACTCTTCCTCCCCATCTCCTGTGAGTCACTACTCTCCCCCATCTCCTGTGAGTCACTACTCTTCCTCCCCTATCTCCTGTGAGTCACTACTCTCCCCCTATCTCCTGTGAGTCACTACTCTTCCTCCCCATCTCCTGTGAGTCACTACTCTTCCTCCCCATCTCCTGTGAGTCACTACTCTTCCTCCCCTATCTCCTGTGAGTCACTACTCTTTCCCCATCTCCTGTGAGTCACTACTCTTCCTCCCCTATCTCCTGTGAGTCACTACTCTTCCTCCCCTATCTCCTGTGAGTCACTACTCTTCCTCCCCTATCTCCTGTGAGTCACTACTCTTCCTCCCCTATCTCCTGTGAGTCACTACTCTTCCTCCCCTATCTCCTGTGAGTCACTACTCTTCCTCCCCTATCTCCTGTGAGTCACTACTCTTCCTCCCCTATCTCCTGTGAGTCACTACTCTTCCTCCCCTATCTCCTGTGAGTCACTCCCCATCTCCTTCCTCCCCCATCTCCTGTGAGTCACTACTCTTCCTCCCCTATCTCCTGTGAGTCACTACTCTTCCTCCCCTATCTCCTGTGAGTCACTACTCTTCCTCCCCTATCTCCTGTGAGTCACTACTCTTCCTCCCCTATCTCCTGTGAGTCACTACTCTTCCTCCCCTATCTCCTGTGAGTCACTACTCTTCCTCCCCTATCTCCTGTGAGTCACTACTCTTCCTCCCCTATCTCCTGTGAGTCACTACTCTTCCTCCCCTATCTCCTGTGAGTCACTACTCTTCCTCCCCTATCTCCTGTGAGTCACTACTCTTCCTCCCCTATCTCCTGTGAGTCACTACTCTCCCTCCCTATCTCCTGTGAGTCACTACTCTTCCTCCCCTATCTCCTGTGAGTCACTACTCTTCCTCCCCTATCTCCTGTGAGTCACTACTCTTCCTCTATCTCCTGTGAGTCACTACTCTTCCTCCCCTATCTCCTGTGAGTCACTACTCTCCCCATCTCCTTCCTCCCCTTATCTCCTGTGAGTCACTACTCTTCCTCCCCATCTCCTGTGAGTCACTACTCTTCCTCCCCTATCTCCTGTGAGTCACTACTCTTCCTCCCCTATCTCCTGTGAGTCACTACTCTTCCTCCCCTATCTCCTGTGAGTCACTACTCTTCCTCCCCTATCTCCTGTGAGTCACTACTCTTCCTCCCCTATCTCCTGTGAGTCACTACTCTTCCTCCCCTATCTCCTGTGAGTCACTACTCTTCCTCCCCTATCTCCTGTGAGTCACTACTCTTCCTCCCCTATCTCCTGTAAGTCCTACTCTTCCTCATCTCCTGTGAGTCACTACTCTTCCTCCCCATCTCCTGTGAGTAACTACTCTTCCTCCCCATCTCCTGTAAGTCACTACTCTTCCTCCCCATCTCCTGTGAGTCACTACTCTTCCTCCCCCATCTCCTGTGAGTAACTACTCTTCCTCCCCATCTCCTGTAAGTCACTACTCTTCCTCCCCATCTCCTGTGAGTCACTACTCTTCCTCCCCATCTCCTGTAAGTCACTACTCTTCCTCCCCATCTCCTGTGAGTCACTACTCTTCCTCCCCTATCTCCTGTGAGTCACTACTCTCCCCCCATCTCCTGTGAGTCAATACTCTTCCTCCCCTATCTCCTGTGAGACTACTCTTCCTCCCATCTCCTGTGAGTCACTACCCTTCACCTTTGAGCCCAACTTCTTCCAGGTACCTGTTAACTAATTGATTTAACAGTGACTGACTACACTCACAGGGACAAAACGTTATGTAACTCCCTTAAAAACAACCTTTTAAATCACTAATAATAAATCGTCTGATACAACACATTGGAAACACTGAGATTTGAACCAGAAACAAATATTTATGTATTTCATGGTTGTTGGTAACATACCACAGGACTAATATCTATTGCAGGCAGTACAGACGTAATTATCTCCAATCATCTAACCTGAAAACAAACATATATCTATTAATACCTATACAGTTAGACTTTGAATGCTGCATAAATATAGTATTTAGGACAAGAACAAATTCAATTGTACTAGCCTTCCCAACACTGCTTGGATGAAGCAACCTGTCACTTACCTTATCAGCCCTGTTTGGAATGATTGGAAGCTAAGAAGAGGACTGGACTACCTACTTAACAAGAGACATGGATACTGATGGGTGCCATTAGATATGAGGGGCTGGGGCAGTATAATGATTACGGTAATCACAATGTAAACAGCAGTTGCCATTCAAGGCACATTAAGTGGGTCAAACAAACAGCTAGTCAGTGCTGTAACCTCATCTAACTACTGAAAAGCAGTAACATTCATATCATTCACAGTATTATGGGATTGTTTGTTATTTTTAAAGCACCGTTGATGGAAAATCTACAGGGGGAGGGAGGAGGGGCAGACGAAGGAAGCAAGGGGCTTAGCTGGGTCTATTTTTTGTCCTTATAAAGAATGCGTAGTGCAGATAGATGAGTTGCGGTGAAAACGTCTTGGCACATCAACCAGTCCTGGGATCCAACAGTAGTATGTATGAGGCTGAATATCTCATCTCAAAGCTACAGTCTGGGATTAGTTTTTCAGTTAAATGACAGCCCCGCCACTTGTTTTGGTATATGGCTGAGGGATGGAGTTGTGATAAAGTGAGACAGTTGTGCAGAGCTCATAAGACATTTGTAAGTTCTATTCTTCAATAATCAGTGGGTCAATATCAAGAATTGAAATGGCTCTTAAACAGATTCCCGGCTTCAACATTTAAGGCAGTGATCATAAACTATATTCAGCCGCAGGCTGTTTTTTTCATGAGTGGAAGATCAGTGGGCAGAACATAATTACAAATAATTTGTAGACTGCAAATTGACCACAAGAAGCTCAAACAGATATGATTAAAAACATAGCATTTGTATTCAATCACGTGTTTCTCTATTATGCATGGGAACAATTGGGAACAGATTTCCAAAATTAAAATAACTGGGAACTGATTTCCTGGTGTTTCTATAGTCTTTTATGTCAGGCCAAATTTAGGGGAACCCTGCTTTAAGAAGTGACGCATGGCTTCTGCAGCTGCTCCGTAGTGCTGACTGCTGACTGTTGGTGCAAGATAGGCGCCGACAGAGCTGGTTGCCTCGCTTCGAGTCCTTAGGAAACTATGCAGTATTCTTTTTTAATGTATTATTTCTTATGTTGTTACCCCAGGAAATCTTAAATCTTATTACATACAGCCGGGAAGAACTATTGGATATAAGAGAGACGTCAACTTACCAGCATTACGACCAGGAATACGACTTTCCCGAAGTGGATCCTCTGTTTGAACCACCACCCAGAACAATGGATCTAATCCCAGAAGCCGACCCAAAACAACGGTGTCACAGAAAGGCAGACGGAGTGGCCTCCTGGTCAGCCTCCGTAGACGTGCGCATCGCCCACCGCTCCCGAGTATTCTACTCACTAATGTCCAGTCTCTTGACAACAAGGTAGACCATATTTGAGCAAGCCTTCCAGAGAGACATCAGAGATTGTAACATTCTCTGTTTCAGGGAATCATGGCTTTCTCGGGATATGTTGTCGGAATCGGTTCAGCCACCGGGCTTCTCCATGTATCGCACCAACAGATATAAACACCTCTCTGCGAAGAGGAAGGGCTTCATGAATAACGAGTCATGGTGTAATCATAACAGCATACAGGAACTCAAGTCCTTCTGCTTACCCAACCTAGAATTCCTTACAATCAAATGCTGGCCATATTACTTCCCAAGAGAAATCTTGTCAGTTATCGTCACAGCTGTGTACATTCCCCCTCAAGCAGACACCACGACAGTCCTCAAGGAACTTCACTGGACTCTATGTAAACTGGAAACCAGTGCATTTATTGTAGCTGGGGATTTCAACAAAGCATGGGAACAAGGCTACCTAAATTCGATCAGCATATTGATTGTAGTACTCGCCGGGATAATACACTTGATCACTGCTACTCTAACTTCCGCGATGCATACAAAGCCCTCCCCCGCACTCCCTTTGGCAAATCCGACCAAGATGCCATCTTGCTCCTACCGTCTTATAGGCAGAAACTCAAACAGGATGTACCAGTGACTAGAATCATTCAATGCTGGTATGATCAATCGGAATACACGCTTCAAGATTGTTTTGACCACGCGGACTAGGAAATGTTCCGGTCAGCCTCAGAGAACAACATTGATCTATACGCCGACCCGGTGAGTGAGTTTATTAGGAAGTGCATTGGAGATGTTGTACACACTGTGACTATTAAAACCTACCCTAACCAGAAACCGTGGATGGATGGCGGCATTCGCGTAAAACTGAGAGTGCGAACCATTGCATTTAACTGTGGAAAGAGGTCTGGGAATATGGCTGAATATAAACAGTGTAGCTATTCCTTCCGCAAGGCAATCGAACAAGCGAAATGCCGGTGCAGGTACAAAGTGGAGTCGCAATCAATGGCTCAGACACAAACCGTATGTGGCAGTCTCTACAGGAAATCATGGACTACAAAAAGAAAACCAGCCATGTCACGGAAACTGACATCACGCTTCCAGACAAACTCAACACCTTCCTTGCCCGCTTTGAGGATTAAACAGTGCCACCGTCTCGGCCTGCCAACAAGGACTGTGCCCCCCCTCATACCTCTCCTTCTCCGTGGCCAACGTGAGTAAAACATTTAAATGTGTTAACCCTCGCAAGGCTGCTGGCCCAGACGGCATCCCTAGCCAAGTCATCAGAGCATGTGCAGACCAACTGGCTGGTGTGTTTATGGACATATTCAATCTCTCCCTATGCCAGTCTGCTGTCCCTACATGCTTAAAGATGGCCACCATTGTTCTTGTACCCAAGAAGGCAAAGATAACTGAACTAAATGAGTACCGCCCCGTAGCACTCACTTCTGTCAAAATCAAATCAAATAAAATACAATTTTATTTGTCACATACACATGGTTAGCAGATGTTAATGCGAGTGTAGCGAAATGCTTGTGCTTCTAGTTCCGACAATGCAGTAATAACCAACAAGTAATCTAACTAACAATTTCAAAGCTATTGTCTTATACACAGTGTAAGGGGATAAAGAATATGTACATAAAGATATATGTATGAGTGATGGTACAGAGCAGCATAGTCAAGATACAGTAGATGGTATCGAGTACAGTATATACATATGAGATGAGTATGTAAACAAAGTGGCATAGTTAAAGTGGCTAGTGATACATGTATTACATAAGGATGCAGTCGATGATATAGAGTACAGTATCTACGTATGCATATGAGATGAATAATGTAGGGTAAGTAACATTATATAAGGTAGCATTGTTTAAAGTGGCTAGTGATATATTTACATCATTTCCCATCAATTCCCATGATTAAAGTGGCTGGAGTAGAGTCAGTGTCAGTGTCAGTGTGCTGGCAGCAGCCACTCAATGTTAGTGGTTGCTGTTTAACAGTCTGATGGCCTTGAGATAGAAGCTGTTTTTCAGTCTCTCGGTCCCAGCTTTGATGCACCTGTACTGACCTCGCCTTCTGGATGATAGCGGGGTGAACAGGCAGTGACTCGGGTGGTTGTTGTCCTTGATGATCTTTATGGCCTTCCTGTAACATCGGGTGGTGTAGGTGTCCTGGAGGGTAGGTAGTTTGCCCCCGGTGATGCGTTGTGCAGACCTCACTACCCTCTGGAGAGCCTTACGGTTGTGGGCGGAGCAGTTGCCGTACCAGGCGGTGATGCAGCCCGCCAGGATGCTCTCGATTGTGCATCTGTAGAAGTTTGTGAGTGCTTTTGGTGACAAGCCGAATTTCTTCAGCCTCCTGAGGTTGAAGAGGCGCTGCTGCGCCTTCTTCATGATGCTGTCTGTGTGAGTGGACCAATTCAGTTTGTCTGTGATGTGTATGCCGAGGAACTTAAAACTTGCTACCCTCTCCACTACTGTTCCATCGATGTGGATAGGGGGTGTTCCCTCTGCTGTTTCCTGAAGTCCACAATCATCTCCTTAGTTTTGTTGACGTTGAGTGTGAGGTTATTTTCCTGACACCACACTCCGAGGGCCCTCACCTCCTCCCTGTAGGCTGTCTCGTCTTTGTTGGTAATCAAGCCTACCACTGTTGTGTCGTCCGCAAACTTGATGATTGAGTTGGAGGCGTGCGTGGCCACGCAGTCGTGGGTGAACAGGGAGTACAGGAGAGGGCTCAGAACGCACCCTTGTGGGGCCCCAGTGTTGAGGATCAGCGGGGTGGAGATGTTGTTGCCTACCCTCACCACCTGGGGGCGGCCCGTCAGGAAGTCCAGTACCCAGTTGCACAGGGCGGGGTCGAGACCCAGGGTCTCGAGCTTGATGACGAGCTTGGAGGGTACTATGGTGTTAGCCTAGTGGTTAGAGCGTTGGACTAGTAACCAGAAGGTTGCAAGTTCAAACCCCCGAGCTGACAAGGTACAAATCTGTCGTTCTGCCCCTGAACAGGCAGTTAACCCACTGTTCCTAAGCCATCATTGAAAATAAGAATTTGTTCTTAACTGATCTTGCCTAGTTAAATAAAGGTAAAATAAATAAATAAATAAATAAAAAATGCCAAGCTGTAGTTGATGAACAGCATTCTCACATAGGTATTCCTCTTGTCCAGATGGGTTAGGGCAGTGTGCAGTGTGGTTGAGATTGCATCGTCTGTGGACCTATTTGGGCGGTAAGCAAATTGGAGTGGGTCTAGGGTGTCAGGTAGGGTGGAGGTGATATGGTCCTTAACTAGTCTCTCAAAGCACTTCATGATGACGGAAGTGAGTGCTACGGGGCGGTAGTCGTTTAGCTCAGTTACCTTAGCTTTCTTGGGAACAGGAACAATAGTGGCCCTCTTGAAGCATGTGGGAACAGCAGACTGGTATAGGGATTGATTGAATATATTCGTAAACACACCGGCCAGCTGGTCTGCGCATGCTCCAAGGGTGTGGCTTGGGATGCCGTCTGGGCCTGCAGCATTGCGAGGGTTAACACGTTTAAATGTTTTACTCACCTCGGCTGCAGTGAAGGAGAGTCCGCATGTTTTCGTTGCAGGCCGTGTCAGTGGCACTGTGTTGTCCTCAAAGCGGGCAAAAAAGTTATTTAGTCTGCCTGGGAGCAAGACATCCTGGTCCGTGACTGGGCTGGTTTCCTTCTTGTAGTCCGTGATTGACTGTAGACCCTGCCACATACCTCGTGTGTCTGAGCCGTTGAATTGAGATTCTACTTTGTCTCTGTACTGGCGCTTAGCTTGTTTGATAGCCTTGCGGAGGGAATAGCTGCACTGTTTGTATTCGGTCATGTTACCAGTCACCTTGCCCTGATTAAAAGCAGTGGTTCGCGCTTTCAGTTTCACGCGAATGCTGCCATCAATCCACGGTTTCTGGTTAGGGAATGTTTTAATCGTTGCTATGGGAACGACATCTTCAACGCACGTTCTAATGAACTCGCACACCGAATCAGTCAATGTTGTTATCTGACGCAATACGAAACATCTCCCAGTCCACGTGATGGAAGCAGTCTTGGAGTGTGGAGTCAGCTTGGTCAGACCAGCGTTGAATAGACCTCAGCGTGGGAGCTTCTTTTTTTAGTTTCTGTCTGTAGGCAGGGATCAACAAAATGGAGTCGTGGTCAGCTTTTCCGAAAGGAGGGCGGGGCAGGGCCTTATATGCGTCGCGGAAGTTAGAGTAACAATGATCCAAGGTTTTTCCACCCCTGGTTGCGCAATCGATATGCTGATAAAATTTAGGGAGTCTTGTTTTCAGATTAGCCTTGTTAAAATCCCCAGCTACAATGAATGCAGCCTCCGGATAAATGGATTCCAGTTTGCAAAGAGTCAAGAACACAGGATCCGCTTCGTAAAAATCATATTCTTGGTCGTACTGATGGTGAGTTGACGCTGATCTTATATTCAGTAGTTCTTCTCGACTGTATGTAATGAAACCTAAGATGACCTGGGGTACTAATGTAAGAAATACAACGTAAAAAAACAAAAAACTGCATAGTTTCCTAGGAACGCGAAGCGGCCATCTCTGTCGGCGCCGGAAGTTTACCATCATGTCATCATGAAGTGCTTTGAGAAACAATTCGAGGATCATATCACCTCCACCTTACCGTCCACCCTAGATCCTCTTCAGTTTGCATACCGCTCTAACAGGTCCACAGATGATGCAATCACCATCACACTGCACACTGCCCTATCCCATCTGGACAAGAGGAATACCTATGTAAGAATGCTGTTCATTGACTACAGCTCAGCATTCAACACCATATTACCCTCCAAGCTCATCATCACGCTGGAGGGCCTGGGTCTCAACCCCGCCCTGTGCAATTGGGTCCTGGACTTTCTGACGGGCCGCCCCCATGTGGTGAAGGTAAGAAACAACATCTCCACTTTGCTGACCCTCAACACTGGGGCCCCACAAGGGTGCGTCCATAGCCCCCTCCTGTACTCCCTGTTCACCTACAACTGCGTGGCCATGCACGCCTCCAACTCAATTATCAAGTTTGCAGACGACACAACAGTAGTGGGCTTGATTACCACCAACAATGAGACAGCCTACAGGGAGGAGGTGAGGGCGTTCGGAGTGCGGTGTCAGGAAAACAACCTCTCACTCAATGTCAACAAAACAAAGAAGATGATCGTGGCCTTCAGGAAACAGCAGAGGGAGCACCCTCCTAGCAGTGGAAAGTGGAAAGTTCCTCGGCATACACATCACAGACAAACTGAAATGGTCCACCCACACAGACAGTGTGGTGAAGAAGGCGCAACAGCGCCTCTTCAACCTCAGGAGGCTGAAGAAATGTGTCTTGTCACCCAAAACACTCACAAACTTTTACAGATGCACAATCAAGAGCATCCTGTCGGACTGTATCACAGCCTGGTACGGAAACTGCTCCGCCCATAACCGGAAGGCTTTCCAGAGGGTAGTGAGGTCTGCACAACGCATCACCGGGGGCAAACTAACTGCCCTCCATGACACCTACAGCACCCGATGTCACAGGAAGGCCAAAAAGATCATCAAGGACAACAACCATCCGAGCCACTGCCTGTTCACACCGCTACCATCCAGAAGGCGAGGTCAGTACAGGTGCATCAAAGCTGGAACCGAGAGACTGAAAAACAGCTTCTATCTCAAGGCCATCAGACATCATAACACTGTTAGTGATTGCTAAACAGCTGCTGCCTACACTGAGACCCAATCACTGGTCACTTTAATAAATGGATCACTAGTCACTTTAAACAATGCCACTTTACATAATGCCACTTTAATAATGTTGGGGCGACAGGTACAGTAGCTGGTGAAGCAGGTAGCCTAGTGGTTAGAGCATTGGACTTGTAACCGAAAGATTGCAAGCTCAAATCCCTGAACTGACAAGGTAAAAATCTGTTGTTCTTCCCCTGAACAAGGCAGTTAACCCACTGTTCCTAGGCAGTCATTGAAAATAAGAATTTGTTCTTTATTGACTTGCCTGGTTAAATAAAAAAATGTTTACATATCTTACATTACTCATATCATATGTATATTGTTACGTTTTTCTTCCGTCGAAAGAGAGTCGGACCAAAATGCAGCGTGGTAAGTTAGATACATGTTTAATGGCGAAGGAAAAACGAACAAAATAAAAACAACAAACGTAACGTGAAAACCTAAACAGTCTATCTTGTGCTAACACACACAGAGACATGAACAATCACCCACGAAACACTCAAAGAATATGGCTGCCTAAATATGGTTCCCAATCAGAGACAACGAGAATCACCTGACTCTGATTGAGAACCGCCTCAGGCAACCATAGACTTTGCTAGAACACCGCACTAAGCCACAATCCCAAAACCTACAAAAAAAAAACATACATAAACACAACACAAAATAAACCCATGTCACACCCTGGCCTGGCCAAATATATAAAGAAAACACAAAATACTAAGACCAGGGCGTGACAGAACCTCCCCCCCCCCCAAGGTGCGGACTCCCGGCCGCACACCTAAACCCATAGGGGAGGGTCCGGGTGGGCGTCTGTCCACGGTGGCGGCTCCGGCTCGGGACGTGGACCCCACTCCAACCAAGTCTTAGTCCCCCTGTAATGCGTCCTTTGATTGGCGACCCTCACCAAGGACCCCACTGGACTGATGGGCAGCTCGGGACTGAGGTAGGAGCTCGGGACTGAGGGGAAGCTCGGGACTGAGGGGAAGCTCAGTACTGAAAGGAAGCCCAGTACTGAGAGGATGCCTAGTACCGAGAGGAAGCCCAGTACTGAGAGGAAGCCCAGTACTGAGAGGAAGCCCAGTACTGAGAGGAAGCTCAGGCAGGTAGTTGGCTCTGGCAGATCCTGGCTGACTGGCGGTTCTGGAAGATCATGGCTGACTGGCGGATCTGGAAGATCATGGCTGACTGGCGGATCTGGAAGATCATGGCTGACTGGCGGATCCAGAAGATCATGGCTGACTGGCAGATCTGGAAGATCATGGCTGACTGGCGGATCCTGGCAGACTGGCAGCTCCGGCTGCTCCATGCAGACTGGCAGCTCCGGCTGCTCCATGCAGACTGGCAGCACTGGCTGCTCCATGCAGACTGGCAGCTCCATGCAGACTGGCATCTCTGGCTGCTCTATGCAGACTGGCAGCTCTATGCAGACTGGCAGCTCTATGCAGACTGGCAGCTCTGGCTTCTCTATGCAGACTGGCAGCTCTATGCAGACTGGCAGCTCTGGCTGCTCCATGCAAACTGGCAGCTCTGGCTGCTCCATGCAGACTGGCAGCTCCATGCAGACTGGCAGCTTTGGCTGCTCCATGCAGACTGGCAGCTCTGGCTGCTCCATGCAGACTGGCAGCTCTGGCTGCTCCATGCAGACTGGCAGCTCTGGCTGCTCCATGCAGACTGGCAGCTCTGGCTGCTCCATGCAGACTGGCAGCTCTGGCTGCGCTGAACAGGCAGGAGACTCCGGCAGCGCTGGAGAGGAGGAAGGCTCTGGCAGCGCTAAACAGGCGGGAGACTCCGGCAGCGCTGGAGAGGAGGAAGGCTCTGATAGCGCTAGACAGGCGGGAGACTCCGACAGCGCTAAACAGGCGGGAGACTCCGACAGCGCTGGAGAGGAGAAAGGCTCTGGCAGCGCTGAACAGGCGAGGCGCACTGAATACCTGGTGCGTGGTGCTGGCACTGGTGGTATTGGGCCGAGGACACGCACAGGAAGCCTGGTGCGGGGAGCTGCCACCGGAGGACTGGTGTGTGAAGGTGGCACAGTATGGACCGGACCGTGAAGGTGTACTGGAGAGCCTGAGAGCAGGGCTGGCACAGGACGTGTAAGGCTAGGTAGGTACACAGGAGGCCTAGTGCGTGAGGCTGGCACAATCTTCACCAGCCGACTAACACACACCTCAGGACGAGTATGGAGCGCTGACCCAGGTGCCATCAAATCCCCGACACGCTCCGTCGGGCGAATATCGTACCTAAAGCACCAAACTAGCGGGCGAATATCGTACCTAAAGCACCAAACTAGCAACTCCCTCATAACTCTCTCCTCCACTTTCCCCATTAACTCCTTCACAGTCTCTGCTTCACTCACCTCCAACACCGGCTCTGGTTCTGGTCTCCTCCTTGGCTCCTCACGATAAACAGGGGGAGTTGGCTCAGGTCTGAACCCTGACTCTGCCACACTCTCCCTGAGCACCCCCCCAATACATTTTTGGGGCTGACTCTCGGGCTTCCTTCTGCGCCGCCGTGCTTTTCTCTTCAACTCCATTCTCCTATAGCCCTCTTCGCACTGCTCCAGCGAATCCCAGGCGGGCTCTGGCACTCTCTCTGGGTCGACCGCCCACCTGTCTATTTCCTCCCAAGTCGTATTTTCCAACCTTGGTTGCTCCTGCTACCGCTGCCTGTCACCACGCTGCTTGGTCCTGGTGTGGTGGGTGATTCTGTTACGTTTTTCTTCCGTCGAAAGAGAGTCGGACCAAAATGCAGCGTGGTAAGTTAGATACATGTTTAATGGCGAAGGAAAAACGAACAAAACAAAAACAACAAACGTAACGTGAAAACCTAAACAGTCTATCTTGTGCTAACACACACAGAGACATGAACAATCACCCACGAAACACTCAAAGAATATGGCTGCCTAACTATGGTTCCCAATCAGAGACAACGAGAATCACCTGCCTCTGATTGAGAACCGCCTCAGGCAACCATAGACTTTGCTAGAACACCCCACTAAGCCACAATCCCAACACCTACGAAAAACCCCCATACATAAACACAACACAAAATAAACCCATGTCACACCCTGGCCTGGCCAAATAAATAAAGAAAACACAAAATACTAAGACCAGGGCGTGACATATATACTGTATTTTATACTATCTATTGCACCTTGCCTATTCCACTCGGCCATCGCTCATCCATATACTTATATGTACATATTCTCATTCGCCCCTTTTAGATTTGTGTGTGGTAGTTGTTGGGGAATAGTTAGATTACTTGTTAGATATTACTGCACTGTTGCAACTAGAAGCACAAGCATTTCCCTACACTCACATTAACATCTGCTAACCATGTGTCTGTGAACAATACAATTTGATTTGATTTGCTGACGTCATATGAAGTCACTTGTGCACATAGGGCCCCTATTCAAAAGTAGTGCACTGTAGGGTGGCATTTGGAACACAGGTATACCTTTCCACTCAGAAAGGTGTTGAGGAAGACCCAAATCGTGACGGAATGAAAGGTGAATATGAAGAAAATAACGCCAAGTAACACAGGGTGAGCATGGAAAGAGGAGACTTGTTTCCAGAATCAGATGAAATCTTTCTCTCCCCAAAGAGGACTATGAAAATCTGACGACAAAAATGGATATTACCTTAAACACAGATCATTCCGACTGAGTTTCCCTATTGTTCTCCTTCTCTAGTAGTTGAGTAAAAGGTACTGACTGAAAGCCAGTATGATTTTTAACAGATGCTTTTATCCAAGGCAACTTATGGTCATGCATGCATATATTACTTTGTTTGTATTGGTGGTCCCAGGAATTGAACCCACCATCCTGGTGTTGCAAGTGCCATGCTCTACCAACTGAGCTACAGTAGCCTATTCAGTAACATATACTATTTTAAAAACAACCAACCCTGACATAAACACACAATAAACACAAGCCAAGTCAATCTAGACACCAACATCTCATCAACTGTTCGTTAATGATCCTAGAGGGCTTCAGTAGTTCTCCCAACAGTACACATTTTTGTTGTAACCTCGGAAAAACACACCTGATTCTACTCATTGTGGGCTTGATGATGAGTTGACAAGTTAGTTGAACCATGTGTGTTTGTCTGGGCCACATCAAAAGTGTGTGCTGTTGGGGTTACTTGAGGACTGAAGGTGGGAAAAACTGCCTTACATTGAGATTTGACACGAAAATACATGAATTAATGAATTAATTCAGCAGTGTGGATTATTGCTCTTTAGCTTTCTTCCTGAACCTGGAGTCATCAAGATAGGATGGTGCTCAATCTGTTTACAACTCACCTCACATGGCAAGGAACACTTCACATCCCCTTGAATTAAATCTGCCTCTAGGACACTGCTTCCTTACTGTAAAGCAATGACGTTAAGCACCACACAACTAAATAAATAACAAACACCCGAAAGATGCATTATTTATGTTTTCTGATACCAGCACTAGGATTAAACTGAACCCTGGAATCCGATGTCAACATTATAGATAGGCTTAGCTCTTATGGACTAACAGAATAGAAACAGGACTGAAAGTTGCTCCCTGAAGCAGATAAGTTGGAGATTGTGTTGATTGACAGGTAAGAAAGGCTTGTGCTATGGCCTGAGTCTTCTCTGAACACACTGCTTAGTGGGGCATTGAACACCCCCAGTGGGCTATTCCAGGGACGATGGCTCTGGAAGCAAGGATTGCCCCCCCCAGAGAGGGGGTCCAAAGTGGGACTTAGCATGTCTAAACTACCCCACTCCATCTATAATCCTGGGGGTTTTCCTTTCCATGGAATCCACACAGCAGCAGACCTGGGTTGAAATACTATTCAAAATCCTTTCAATTCATTTACCTGTGCTTGATTGAGTTTGCCTGGCACAATATAAGTAATGGAATAGTCCCCAAAGTGAAAACCCAACCCATCTGGTACCCTGGGCAGGCTCAAGCAACCACTGAAAATATTTTGAAGAAAATCAATACCATTTGAACACAGGTCTGTAGTCTTGGGGGTTCTCCATGGAATCCACCACAGCAGCAGATATGGCAGTGTGTTTTTCTACTCAGTCAGGCCAGTCAGAGCTGGACCTCCCTCTGAGACTGTGTCCAATATCCGATTGATAGAGGGGAGCAAGTCCAAGGGGAGCAGGACAACAAAATAAACCACAGGCCTGATTCTAGTCTGGTTAATGTATTTCCATCATGCTCTGCCTGATTCTAGGTCTGGTTAATGTATTACCATCATGCTCTGACTTCTTCCTTGCTACAGGCAGCTATATTGGTCTGCTAATACTGGACTATTAAAGGCCCAGTGCACAATTTTGATTTTTGTATAACTTTTTTGTATAATGATTATTTTTCAGAGGGTGCTGCCGCACCCTCAGCACGCCTACTTCCTGCGGCTAATGGGAATAACTTCCAAGATGTTATGTCTCTATTCAAGCTGTTATTGGTCTGGTGTCAAGTTCACCTTTGTTGCCATGTTTGAATTTCTTTTCATTTATGATAATGGCGAAGAGGGTATATGTAGAAAGTTGAGCTCCACTCGTTTTTGTGATATAACATGCCATAACATAATCCTCTAATTGTATGAAGTGCCTTATGAATGCTGGAGGAATGTCAATTCATATTGGTTTGATTCTAACTTGAACAGCTACATTTTGTGCGTTATTGACAGACTACAATAAACAGGGCACTCGTCTGAACCCGATGATCCTGTGTGTGTGTGTGTGTGTGTGTGTGTAACAGTCCTGCAAAGTACCGAGAGTCAAGAATTGAGGGGTTACACCTGCAGAGAGGAGAATAAGGGTCAAGGGTCATATGGGTATATCTAAAATGTTAACTTGCTACAGATGCACTTCAACTATGACAGACAAAAAGAGAAAAAAAAAATCCAGAAAATCACATTGTAGAATTACTTTGTTATATTCCCTTTGTTGGCAATGACAGAGGTCAAACGTTTTCTGTTAGTCTTCACAAGGTTTTCACACACTGTTGCTGGTATTTTGGCCCATTCCTCCATGCAGATCTCCTCTAGAGCAGTGATGTTTTGGGGCTGTTGCTGGCAACACGAACTTTCAACTCCCTCCAAAGATTTTCTATGGGGTTGAGATCTGGAGACTGGCTAGGCCACTCCAGGACCTTGAAATGCTTCTTATGAAGCCACTCCTTCGTTGCCCGGGCGGTGTGTTTGGGATCATCGTCATGCTGAAAGACCCAGCCACATTTCATCTTCAATGCCCTTGCTGATGGAAGGAGGTTTTCACTCAAAATCTCACGATACATGGCCCCATTCATTCTTTCCTTTACACGGATCAGCCGTCCTGGTCCCTTTGCCAAAAAACAGCCCCAAAGCATGTTGTTTCCACCCTCATGCTTCACAGTAGGTATGGTGATCTTTGGATGCAACTCAGCATTCTTTGTCCTCCAAACACGACGAGTTGAGTTTTTACCAAAAAGTTATATTTTGGTTTCATCTGACCATATGACATTCTCCCAATCTTCTTCTGGATCATCCAAATGCTCTCTAGCAAACTTCAGACGGGCCTGGACATGTACTGGCTTAAGCAGGGGGACACATCTGGCACTGCAGGATTTGAGTCCCTGGCAGTGTAGTGTGTTACTGATGGTAGGCTTTGTTACTTTGGTCCCGCTCTCTGCAGGTCATTCACTAGGTCCCCCGTGTGGTTCTGGGATTTTTGCTCACCGTTCTTGTGATCATTTTGACCCCACGGGGTGAGATCTTGCGTGGAGCCCCAGATCGAGGGAGATTATCAGTGGTCTTGTATGTCTTCCATTTCCTAATAATTGCTCCCACAGTTGATTTCTTCAAACCAAGCTGCTTACCTATTTCAGATTCAGTCTTCCCAGCCTGGTGCAGGTCTACAATTTTGTTTCTGGTGTCCTTTGACAGCTCTTTGGTCTTGGCCATAGTGGAGTTTGGAGTGTGACTGTTTGAGGTTGTGGACAGGTGTCTTTTATACTGATAACAAGTTCAAACAGGTGCCATTAATACAGGTAACGAGTGGAGGACAGAGGAGCCTCTTAAAGAAGAATTTACAGGTCTGTGAGAGCCAGAAATTTTGCTTGTTTGTAGGAGACCAAATACTTATTTTCCACCATAATTTGCAAATAAATAAATTAAAAATCCTACAATGTGATTTTCTGGATTTTTTTTTCTCATTTTGTCTGTCATAGTTGAAGTGTACCTATGATGAAAATTACAGGCCTCTCTCATCTTTTTAAGTGGGAGAACTTGCACAATTGGTGGCTGACTAAATACTTTTTTGCCCCACTGTATAGGCCTGCAGAAAGGACAAAATGGGTTGAGTCTAACATCTAATATTTTAGTTTACCTGTAAAGTATAAGGTAGTTCATCCGTAACTTATAAACCTGTAACTTATAAACCGTTTGAAGGTACTAGATTGTTTTGTACAGTTTGGATGGATACAATTGGAGTTTCTACTCCAATCTCTTCTCCACTAGCAAACTGACAAACCAAAGACTTTTCACAGTGTGGAAAAAATAACTGATGGGAAAGAAAGAACCGATTTTGAAATGAGAGGAAAAGTGAGAGAGGAGGAAGACGAGGTAGGAGGGATGAGGAGGAAGACGGGGACCATCTACCATGATAAAACCAGATGTGGGGATGTTTGTTACCAGACGACGACACATTAGATTCCTGCAGCTGTTTTTTATTAGGCTTCCCTGAAAAAGGCTCCGGCTGTTGCTTCCTGGTTCATGCCATGGTAGAGGTACAGAGCTACAGATACAGTATGATATAATATAATTACTGAAATGGGCATTCCCATTCAAGTCAACAGTCTGTGATGGGAATGGTCCATGGGCAGAAGCAGAAAGCTACAGAGCCAGAAATACCATAGAAAAATAATTACTGGAATGGATATCCAGTCTGAGGGGCTTTGTCCATTCTAGTAATTATATTTTTATGGCTAAAGCATTTACGGAGCGCACTGGTACCTTATAGCCAGGCCATATTATCACATCAGGCAGTTGGAACAGGAAGGTATCCACAGTGAGGGGTCCAGTCCTGCTGCAATCCTCTGGTCCTGCACGTCTTATTCCAGGGGTCCTCTGGCCCTGCACGTCTTATTCCAGGGGTTCTCTGGTCCTGCATGTCTTATTCCAGGGGTTCTCTGGTCCTGCAAGTCTTATTCCAGGGGTTCTCTGGTCCTGCACGTCTTATTCCAGGGGTTCTCTGGCCCTGCACGTCTTATTCCAGGGGTTCTCTGGCCCTGCACGTCTTATTCCAGGGGTCCTCTGGTCCTGCACGTCTTATTCCAGGGGTCCAGTCCTGCTGCAATCCTCTGGTCCTGCACGTCTTATTCCAGGGGTCCTCTGGCCCTGCACGTCTTATTCCAGGGGTTCTCTGGTCCTGCATGTCTTATTCCAGGGGTTCTCTGGTCCTGCAAGTCTTATTCCAGGGGTTCTCTGGTCCTGCATGTCTTATTCCAGGGGTTCTCTGGCCCTGCACGTCTTATTCCAGGGGTTCTCTGGCCCTGCACGTCTTATTCCAGGGGTCCTCTGGTCCTGCACGTCTTATTCCAGGGGTCCTCTGGCCCTGCATGCCTTATTCCAGGGGTCCTCTGGCCCTGCACGTCTTATTCCAGGGGTCCTCTGGGGTCTTATTCCAGGGGTCCTCTGGTCCTGCACGTCTTATTCCAGGGGGGTCCTCATTGGTTCTCTGGCCACGTCTTATTCCAGGGGTCCTCTGGGGTTCTCTGGCCCTGCACGTCTTATTCCAGGGTCCTCTGGCCCTGCACGCCTCATTCCAGGGTTCTCTGGCCATGCGCGTCTTATTCCAGGGGTCCTCTGGCCCTGCACGTCTTATTCCAGGGGTTCTCTGGCCCTGCACGTCTTATTCCAGGGGTTCTCTGGCCCTGCAAGTCTTATTCCAGGGGTCCTCTGGCCCTGCACGTCTTATTCCAGGGTCCTCTGGCCCTGCACGTCTTATTCCAGGGGTTCTCTGGCCCTGCACGCCTCATTCCAGGGGTTCTCTGACCCTGCACGCCTCATTCCAGGACCTTCTGTCACTGCACGCCTCATTCCAGGGGTCCTCTGGTCCTGCACGCCTCATTCCAGGGGTTCTCTGACCATGCACGCCTCATTCCAGGGGTCCTCTGGTCCTGCACGCCTCATTCCAGGGGTTCTCTGACCCTGCACGCCTCATTCAGGGGGTTCTCTGACCCTGCACGCCTCATTCCAGGGGTTCTCTGACCCTGCACGCCTCATTCAGGGGGGTTCTCTGACCCTGCACGCCTCATTCCAGGGGTCCTCTGGTCCTGCACGCCTCATTTCAGGGTCTTCTGACCCAGCACGACTCATTCCAGGGGGCCTCTGACCCAGCACCGAGCCTAACGTGTGACAACACTAGACCATCTGCAGGCTAATGTGTCACAACATTAGATCATCTGCAGGCTAATGTGTGACAACATTAGATCATCTGCAGCCTAACGTATGACAACACTAGATCATCTGGAGTCTAATATGACAACACTAGATCATCCAGGGCCTAGATCATCTGGAGCCTAACGTGTGACAACACTAGATCATCTGAAACCCAACGTGACATCACTAGATCCTCCAGAGCCTAACGTGACAACACTAGACCATCTGCAGCCTAACGTGTGACAATACTAGATCATCTGCAGCCTAACGTGACAACACTAGATCATCAGGAGCCTAACGTGACAACACTAGATCATCAGGAGCCTAACGTGACAACACTAGCTCATCCGGAGCCTAGATCATCTGGAGCCTAATGTGTGACATATTAGATCATCTGCAGCCTAACGTGTGACAACACTAGATCATCTGCAGCCTAACGTGTGACAACACTAGATCATCTGCAGCCTAACATGTGACAACATTGGATAATCTGCAGCCTAACGTGTGACAACATTGGATCATCTGCAACCTAACGTGTGACAACATTAGATCATCTGCAGCCTAACGTGTGACAACACTAGATCATCTGCAGCCTAACTTGACAACACTAAATCATCTGCAGCCTAACGTGTGCCAACATTAGATCATCTGCAGCCTAACGTGTGACAACACTAGATCATATGCAGCCTAACGTGTGACAGCATTAGATCATCTGCAGCCTAACGTGTGACAACATTAGATCATCTGGAGCCTAACCTGTGACAACATTAGATCATCTGCAGCCTAACGTGTGACAACATTAGATCATCTGCAGCCTAACGTGTGACAACATTAGATCATCTGCAGCCTAACGTGTGACAATATTAGATAATCTGGAGCCTAACGTGTGACAAAACTAGATCATCTGGAGCCTAACGTGTGACAACATTAGATCATCTGCAGCCTAACGTGTGACAACATTAGATCATCTGCAGCCTAACGTGACAACACAAGATCATCTTCAGCCTAATGTGTGACAACATTAGATCATCTGCAGCCTAACGTGTGACAACACTAGATCATCTGCAGCCTAACATGTGACAACATTAGATCATCTGCAGCCTAACGTGTGACAATATTAGATCATCTGCAGCCTAACGTGACAACACTAGATCATCTTCAGCCTAATGTGTGACAACATTAGATCATCTGCAGACTAACGTGTGACAACACTAGATCATATGCAGCCTAACGTGTGACAGCATTAGATCATCTGCAGCCTAACGTGTGACAACATTAGATCATCTGCAGCCTAACGTGTGACAACATTAGATCATCTGCAGCCTAACGTGACAACATTAGATCATCTGCAGCCTAACATGAGACAACATTAGATCATCTGCAGCCTAACGTGTGACAATATTAGATCATCTGCAGCCTAACATGTGACAACATTAGATCATCTGGAGCCTAACGTGTGACAACATTAGATCATCTGCAGCCTAACGTGTGACAACATTAGATCATCTGCAGCCTAACGTGACAGCATTAGATCATCTGCAGCCTAACGTGTGACAACATTAGATCATCTGCAGCCTAACATGTGAC
This sequence comes from Oncorhynchus tshawytscha, assembly GCF_018296145.1. Lineage (NCBI taxonomy): Eukaryota > Metazoa > Chordata > Actinopteri > Salmoniformes > Salmonidae > Oncorhynchus > Oncorhynchus tshawytscha. The sequence goes on along the minus strand of NC_056429.1, from coordinate 95,441,872 downwards.
AACATTAGATCATCTGCAGCCTAACGTGTGACAGCATTAGATCATCTGCAGCCTAACATGTGACAACATTAGATCATCTGCAGCCTAACGTGTGACAACATTAGATCATCTGCAGCCTAACGTGTGACAACATTAGATCATCTGCAGCCTAACGTGACAACAGCATTGACAGCATTAGATCATCATCTGCAGCCTAACGTGTGACAACATTAGATCATCTGCAGCCTAACGTGACAACATTAGATCTGCAGCCTAAGATGACAATATTAGATCATCTGCCTAATGTGTGACAACATTAGATCATCTGCAGCCTAACGTGTGACAACACTAGATCATATGCAGCCTAACGTGTGACAGCATTAGATCATATGCAGCCTAACATGTGATAACATTAGATCATCTGCAGCCTAACGTGTGACAGCATTAGATCATCTGCAGCCTAATGTGTGACAACATTAGATCATCTGCAGCCTAACGTGACAACATTAGATCATCTGCAGCCTAACATGTGACAACATTAGATCTGCAGCCTAACGTGTGACAATATTAGATCATCTGCCGCATAAAGTGTGACAACACTAGATCATCTGGAGCCTAACGTGTGACAACATTAGATCATCTGCAGCCTAACGTGTGACAACATTAGATCATCTGCAGCCTAACGTGACAACACAAGATCATCTTCAGCCTAATGTGTGACAACATTAGATCATCTGCAGCCTAACGTTACAACACAAGATCATCTTCAGCCTAATGTGTGACAACATTAGATCATCTGCAGCCTAACATGTGACAACATTAGATCATCTGCAGCCTGTGAAATATTAGATCATCTGAGCCTAACATGTGACAACATTAGATCATCTGCAGCCTAACGTGTGACAACATTAGATCATCTGCAGCCTAACGTGACAACACTAGATCATCTTCAGCCTAATGTGTGACAACATTAGATCATCTGCAGCCTAACGTGTGACAACATTAGATCATCTGCAGCCTAACGTGACAACACAAGATCATCTTCAGCCTAATGTGTGACAACATTAGATCATCTGCAGCCTAACGTGTGACAACACTAGATCATATGCAGTCTAACGTGACAACACTAGATCATCTTCAGCCTAATGTGTGACAACATTAGATCATCTGCAGCCTAACGTGTGACAACACTAGATCATATGCAGCCTAACGTGTGACAGCATTAGATCATCTGCAGCCTAACGTGTGACAACATTAGATCATCTGCAGCCTAACGTGACAACATTAGATCATCTGCAGCCTAACGTGTGACAATATTAGATCATCTGCAGCCTAACATGTGACAACATTAGATCATCTGCAGCCTAACTTGACAACACTAGATCATATGCAGCCTAACGTGTGACAACATTAGATCATCTGCAGCCTAACGTGACAACACTAGATCATCTGCAGCCTAACGTGTGACAACACTAGATCTTCCTAGATATACTAGATATATCCTTACTGTTTGGCCCTGTCTGGGGGTGTCCTCGGATGGGGCCACAGTGTCTCCTGACCCCTCCTGTCTCAGCCTCCAGTATTTATGCTGCAATAGTTTATGTGTCGGGGGGCTAGGGTCAGTTTGTTATATCTGGAGTACTTCTCCTGTCCTATTCGGTGTCCTGTGTGAATCTAAGTGTGCGTTCTCTAATTCTCTCCTTCTCTCTTTCTTTCTCTCTCTCGGAGGACCTGAGCCCTAGGACCATGCCCCAGGACTACCTGACATGATGACTCCTTGCTGTCCTTAGTCCACCTGGCCATGCTGCTGTTCCAGTTTCAACTGACCTGAGCCCTAGGACCATGCCCCAGGACTACCTAACATGATGACTCCTTGCTGTCCCCAGTCCACCTGGCCATGCTGCTGCTCCAGTTTCAACTTCCACCTGACTGTGCTGCTGCTCCAGTTTCAACTGTTCTGCCTTATTATTATTCGACCATGCTGGTCATTTATGAACATTTGAACATCTTGGCCATGTTCTGTTATAATCTCCACCCGACACAGCCAGAAGAGGACTGGCCACCCCACATAGCCTGGTTCCTCTCTAGGTTTCTTCCTAGGTTTTGGCCTTTCTAGGGAGTTTTTCCTAGCCACCGTGCTTCTACACCTGCATTGCTTGCTGTTTGGGGTTTTAGGCTGGGTTTCTGTACAGCACTTTGAGATATCAGCTGATGTACGAAGGGCTATATAAATAAATTTGATTTGATTTGATTTGATTTAGATCATCTGCAGCCTAACGTGACAACACTAGATCATCTGGAGCCTAACGTGTGACAACACTAGATCATCTGGAGCCTAACGTGTGACAACATTAGATCATCTGCAGCCTAACGTGTGACAACATTAGATCATCTGCAGCCTAACGTGACAACACTAGATCATCTTCAGCCTAACGTGTGACAACATTAGATCATCTGCAGCCTAACGTGTGACAACATTAGATCATCTGCAGCCTAACGTGTGATAACACTAGATCATCTGCAGACTAACGTGTGACAACACTAGATCATCTGCAGCCTAACGTGTGACAACACTAGATCATCTGCAGCCTAATGTGATAACACTAGATCATCTGCAGCCTAACGTGTGACAACACTAGATCATCTGCAGCCTAACGTGACAACACTAGATCATCTGCAGCCTAACGTGACAACACTAGAGCATCTGCAGCCTAACGTGTGATAACACTAGATCATCTGCAGCCTAACGTGTGACAACACTAGATCATCTGCAGCCTAACGTGTGACAACACTAGATCATCTGCAGCCTAACGTGACAACACTGATCAAGCCACTAGCAACATTAGATCATCTGCAGCCTAACGTGTGATAACACTAGATCATCTGAGCCTAACGTGACAACACTAGATCATCTGCAGCCTAACGTGACAACACTAGATCATCTGCAGCCTAACGTGTGACAACACTAGATCATCTGCAGCCTAACGTGACAACACTAGATCATCTGCAGCCTAACTTGGCAACATTAGATCATCTGCAGCCTAACGTGTGATAACACTAGATCATCTGGAGCCTAACGTGACAACACTAGATCATCTGGAGCCTAACGTGACAACACTAGATCATCTGCAGCCTAACGTGTGACAACACTAGATCATCTGGAGCCTAACGTGACAACACTAGATCATCTGCAGCCTAACGTGACAACACTAGATCATCTGCAGCCTAATGTGACAACACTAGATCATCTGCAGCCTAACGTGACAACACTAGATCATCTGCAGCCTAACTTGGCAACATTAGATCATCTGCAGCCTAACGTGTGATAACACTAGATCATCTGGAGCCTAACGTTTGACAACACTAGATCATCTGCAGCCTAATGTGACAACATAGAGCATCTGCAGCCTAACGTGACAACACTAGATCATCTGCAGCCTAACGTGACAACACTAGATCATCTGCAGCCTAATGTGACAACACTAGAGCATCTGCAGCCTAACGTGTGATAACACTAGATCATCTGGAGCCTAACGTGTGACAACACTAGATCATCTGCAGCCTAACGTGTGACAACACTAGATCATCTGCAGCCTAACGTGACAACACTAGATCATCTGCAGCCTAACTTGGCAACATTAGATCATCTGCAGCCTAACGTGTGATAACATTAGATCATCTGGAGCCTAACGTGTGACAACACTAGATCATCTGCAGCCTAACGTGTGATAACACTAGATCATCTGGAGCCTAACGTGACAACACTAGATCATCTGGAGCCTAACGTGACAACACTAGATCATCTGCAGCCTAACGTGTGACAACACTAGATCATCTGAGCCTAAGCCACTAGATCATCTGCAGCCTAAAGTGACAACACTAGATCATCTGCAGCCTAATGTGACAACACTAGATCATCTGCAGCCTATTGTGACAACACTAGATCATCTGCAGCCTAACAACATTAGATCATCTGCAGCCTAACGTGACAACACTAGATCATCTGCAGCCTAACGTGTGACAACACTAGATCATCTGGAGCCTAACGTGACAACATTAGATCATCTGCAGCCTAACGTGACAACACTAGATCATCTGCAGCCTAATGTGACAACACTAGATCATCTGCAGCCTAACGTGACAACACTAGATCATCTGCAGCCTAACGTGACAACACTAGATCATCAGGGCCTACGATCTAATATTCATCATCTATGGTGAAAATGACCAGGCCTACCTTGGGAAAGAGGTATTTTAAACTCAATGGGATTGGTGAAATAAAGTTGAAATAAAATCTTGCCGTAGGGTGATTCATTTTAAACTCAACAGAAGGTCATGCACTGAAGCTCATGGCTATGGTGATGGTGAGCCTAATGCGTGAGAACACTAGGAATCAGTATATTCACAACCTATAGTGTTACGTGTCTATGTTAGTATATACATGACATATACATGACATGCATATGAGATATACTGTATACATGACAGTTATTCATTTGATGAGGCTACGATGGAAGGTCATGTGTGATGGTTGATGACCTACAGTCTCATACAGATGTAGGATCTTAATTTGATCACCCTGTTGCTGGGCAACTTTCCTGCAATGCAGGACATTTAAAACGTGTAGTTGATTTAAGGTTTAAAAAGGCTACTGAAGTTTGTCATTTCCACTTTGAAATTTCAGACTTGATTTTCCCTGAAGAAAAATGAATCAACCTGTACAAAAATGTCCACTAATTATGATCCACATAATAATTCACATTTCCTTTTGCTGCAGGATTATTATTTTTTCTTCTCCAGGTTGAGTGAAGGTTTTCCATCAACACAGGGAGCTGAACATTAAAATGTACAATCCAGCTATAGTTCAGGCATACATGCTGAATCCTGAATAATCTTGATGCCTTCTGATAACAGCTATGTTCCAGTGTACCATACCGATTCAATATCCTTAACACATGTAATCACATTGGAATCATGTCTCATCTCGTTTACATTCTGTTCTTATTTGTGTGGGTGGAAATGATGTCATATGATATACAGTAGACCTTTACACAATTTCCATTCTAGAGAGTCTTTTTGGTGGGGTGTTCAGTTCAGTACATTCTTTCTTGGGAGTTATTTTTCCACGATTGTCTTGTGAAATAGGAAGACGAATACAAATGCCTCTGGCTCATGGTACTCTCAGGGCAGTCACAAATAAGGTACTGTGTAGCTCACTACCGTACACGCTTCACCAAGCTCCACTGGTTGCCAAGAAATGCCTGGAAGCATCCACTCTCAAAGGAGATGCTCTCAAAATTCTGTTGCTTCGGCCAGACAAGATGAGTCCCCGCAATTAATAATCCGACAACCATCAGCATTCATATATTATTCCACTGCTTTCACCAAACACATAGCAGGAAAAAGGAGAGTAGAGTCGGACAGGGAGAAGAAGGGAATCTCCCCAAAACACTACAGGGGCTGTTTGAGGCTCTCTCGTCTGGAAAAGTAATTAAAACAACTGTGCCTCAACAAAAATGTTGCATCAAACTTCAATGGAAAAAAGGCTAAATTCAAGACCATGTGAGGATCTATAGGGACAGAAGATTGCATATCCTCCCCTCAAAAACAAATGGGTTGAAGGTGGGGATGTACTGTTGAGGACTTTTGTACCTCTAGGAACTAAAAGGAGTAAGTCCAGGTAGTCCAGGTTGAAGGTGAATAGGCTTAGCAGCCAAAGCCATTTAGACTGAATGAGAAAAATGTGAGATAGAAACATCTATCTGTCAAAGTTTAAGTTTCAACGTTCTTGTCCAAGAGGAAAAAGGTTTTGAAACATAGAATACATACATACTGAATGTACATTGACAGTTGCTGGGGACGACATAGTTGAAGGGGTACGGACTGACTGCACCAAAGTCCAATAGTCCCTAATATACTGTATCTATAGGTTTTTTGCAGTCTGGTAAACAAGTATCTCAGCAGCCAATTAACATTCTCAAAAACTGTGCGGCAGCCATGGATCCTTATCTAACTCTCCTCAGTTCAAGTTTCACAATCTGAGATAGTGGGGGTCATGGTCTCGTTGAATTGATATGAAATGACCCCCATGTCAGTCCAAAAAACTCCTGATTAAACTGTGTAACCATCCTTTTATTTCTATAAAGTATCACTACATTTGTTGATAGATGTAAATACCATTGTAAATAACAATGGTAAATAACAAACAAACATGAGTTCATAAGTAAATGAACACCGTTGGGATGAAAATGCAAGTCAACACATCAATCGAGACAGTCATCTGGCGCAAAGATCAGGCTGAAGAACATGCTCAGTTATACTACATATATACAGTATATCACTGAGTGAAGGGAGGGAAATGTCTTCGCTCTGACCTGCGAAACCAGCAGGGCAAGATTTAAACTTGGAGAAAGAAGCATTCGAAATACATAGTTTAAGGTCTGGGTTTCTTATTACCAAACCACCAGGGTGCTATTCACTGACTTTGCTCAAAAGCCATCTGCAATAAGCTTCATGACTGAACTGAGTGCTAAGCCTCTTAGGATATGAGTTTGTGATGGTTCCCAGGGCCTTGTACTGTATCTGTTATTAACATTTGAGTTACAGAGCTTGACCCTCTCACCTCCAGTATCTGACCAATCAATCAATCACTCACTCATTCACTCACTCACTCAATCAATCAATCAATCAATCAATTGGACCCTTTGCTTACAAGCAAAAATTAAAGCAGGAAGCACCAGTGACTCGGTCTATAAAAAAAATGGTCAGATGAAGCAGATGCTAAACTACAGGACTGTTTTGCTAGAACAGACTGGAACATGTGTCGGGATTCTTCCGATGACATTGAGGAATACACCACATCAGTCACTGGCTTTATCAATAAGTGCATTGAGGACGTCCCCCCCCCCACAGTGACTGTACGTACATACCCCAACCAGAAGCCATGGATTTTAGGCAACATTCGCACTGAGCTAAAGGGTAGAGCTGCCTCTTTCAAGGTGCGGGACTCTAACCCGGAAGCTTACAAAAAAACCTGCTATGCCCTGCGACGAACCATCAAACAGGCAAAGCGTCAATACAGGGCCAAGATTGAATCAAACTACACCGGCTCCGATGCTCATTGGATGTGGCAGGGCTTGCAAACTATTGCAGACTACAAAGGGAAGCACAGCCGCGAGCTGCCCAGTGACACAAGCCTACCAGACGAGCTAAATCACTTATATGCTCGCTTCGAGGCAAGCAACACGGAGGCATGCATGAGAGCATCAGCTGTTCCGGACAACTGTGTGATCACGCTCTCCGTAGCCGACGTGAGTAAGACCTTTAAACAGGTCAACATACACAAGGCAGCGGGGACAGACGGATTACCAGGACGTGTGCTCCGGGCATGTGCTGACCAACTGGCAGGTGTCTTCACTGACATTTTCAACATGTCCCTGATTGAATCTGCAATACCAACATGCTTCAAGCAGACCACCATAGTCCCTGTGCCCAAGAACACAAAGGCAACCTGCCTAAATGACTACAGACCCGTAGCACTCACGTCCATAGCCATGAAGTGCTTTGAAAGGCTGGTAATGGCTCACATCAACACCATTATCCCAGAAATCATAGACCCACTCCAATTTGCATACCGCCCAAACAGATCCGCAGATGACGCAATCTCTATTGCACTCCACACTGCCCTTTCCCACCTGGACAAAAGGAACACCTATGTGAGAATGCTGTTCATTGACTACAGCTCACCGTTCATCACCACAGTACCCTCAAAGCTCATCACCAAGCTAAGGATCCTGGGACTAAACACCTCCCTCTGCAACTGGATCATGGACTTCCTGACACGCCGCACCCAGGTGGTGAGGGTAGGTAGCAACAAATCTGCCACGCTGATCCTCAACACGGGAGCTCCCCAGGGGTGCGTGCTCAGTCCCCTCCTGTACTCCCTGTTCACCCACGACTGCATGGCCAGGCACGACTCCAACATCATCATTAAGTTTGCTGACGATACAACAGTGGTAGGCCTGATCACCGACAACGACGAGACAGCCTATAGGGAGGAGGTCAGAGACCTGGCCAGGTGGTGCCAGAATAACAACCTATCCCTCAATGTAATCAAGACTAAGGAGATGATTGTGGACTACAGGAAAAGGAGCACCGAGCACGTCCCCATTCTCATTGACTGGGCTGTAGTGGAGCAGGTTGAGAGCTTCAAATTCCTTGGTGTCCACATCAACAACAAACTAGATTGGTCCAAACACACCAAGACAGTCGTGAAGAGGGCACGACAAAGCCTATTCTCCCTCAGGAAACTAAAAAGATTTGGCAGATTTGTGGATGGGGGGGTACATACCATACTGTGCTTCCCAAATCTCCCAGCTACAATGAATGCAGCCTCCGGATAAATCGTTTCCAGTTTGCAGAGAGTTAAATAAAGTTCGTTCAGAGCCATCGATGTGTCTGCTTGGGGGGGGATATATACGGCTGTGATTATAATCGAAGAGAATTCTCTTGGTAGATAATGCGGTCTACATTTGATTGTGAGGAATTCTAAATCAGGTGAACAGAAGGATTTGAGTTCCTGTATGTTTCTTTCATCACACCATGTCACGTTGGCCATAAGACATACGCCCCCGCCCGTCTTCTTACCAGAAAGATGTTTGTTTCTGTCGGCGCGATGCGTGGAGAAACCCGCTGGCTGCACCGCTTCGGATTGCGTCTCTCCAGTTAGCCATGTTTCCGTGAAGCAAAGAACGTTACAGTCTCTGATGTCCCTCTGGAATGCTACCCTTGCTCGGATTTCATCAACCTTGTTGTCAAGAGACTGGACATTGGCAAGAAGAATGCTAGGGAGTGGTGCACGATGTGCCCGTCTCCGGAGTCTGACCAGAAGACCGCTTCGTTTCCCTCTTTTTCTGAGTCGTTTTTTTTTTTTGGTCGCTGCATGTGATCCACTCGGTTACACTGGTTGTAAGGCAGAACACAGGATCCGCATCGCGAAAAACATATTCTTGGTCGTACTGATGGTGAGTTGACGCTGATCTTATATTCAGTAGTTCTTGTCGGCTGTATGTAAAGAAACCTAAGATGACCTGGGGTACTAGTGTAAGAAATAACACGTAAAAAAACAAAAAACTGCATAGTTTCCTAGGAACGCGAAGCGAGGCGGCAATCTCTGTCGGCGCCGGAAGTACGCAGTTCTGGCGCTGGGTTGGTGACAGCTCTGGAGCTGGGTTGGTGACAGTTCTGGCGCTGGGTTGGTGACAGTTCTGGCACTGGCTTGGTGACAGTTCTGGAGCTGGGTTGGTGACAGTTCTGGCGCTGGGTTGGTGACAGTTCTGGCGCTGGGTTGGTGACAGTTCTGGCGCTGGGTTGGCACCAGACATGGAGAGGATCAATGATAAACACAAAGCAGCTGCTCAATAAAAGACCAGAGATAAGATTTACTCACAAGGCTAGAGGAAAGACAGACACGGTTGGAGAAAATGGGAAGAGAGAGGGAAGAGAGGAAATAAATTGTGACTAGTGTATTGGTGACCTCTACACATCATTCAGGAATAAACCCGCTTTGCATCACCATGTGGTACAAATCTGTATTTTGGACTTTGAAGTTATGTTTTCCAATTCCATTAATCTCTTCGTCTCTCACACTCCCACTCATGGATTTGAAAGCATTGGATTGAGGTATGCATTGGATTGGGATAAGCATTGGATTGGGATCAGCATTGGATTGGGATAAGCATTTGATTTGGATAAGAATTTGATTGGGGTAAGCGTTGGCATTGGGTAAACATTGGATTGGGGTAAACATTGGGTTATGGTAAACATTGGATTGGGGTAAATATTGGATTGGGGTAAATATTGGCTTTGGGATTTCCACCATTTTTAAATCCATTATGGGGAGGAAGTTGGAGAATCGGGAACCAGATATTGTTTTGTATAGCAAGGAGAGGAAAGACTTATTCTGATGTCAGTCAAGTTGGAGAAGGTTCAACACGGGAATGTGTCAGTCATGTGTACCAAGTACCAGGCATTAATCACGTGTTATACAACTACAGACACCTACAGTGTTTTGCAAAAGTATTCACCCCATTGGCGTTTTTCCTATTTTGTTGCATTGTAACCTGTAATTTAAAAAAAAAAAATTTTGGTTTCATGTAATGGACATACACATAATAGTCCAAATTGGTGAAGTGAAATGAAAACAAAAAACTTGTTTCAAAAAATGCAAAAAAAAAAAATGGAAAAGTGGTGCATGTAAATCTATTCACCCCCTTTGCTATGAAGCCCCTAAATAAGATCTGATGCAATCAATTACCTTCATAAGTCGCATAATTAGTTAAATAAGGTCCACCTGTGTGCAATCTAAGTCTCACATGATCTGTCACATGGTCCCAGTATATATACACACCTGTCTGACAGGCCAAAGAGTCTGCAACACCCCCAACACCACAAGCAAGGGGCACCACCAAGCAAGCGGCACTATGAAGACTCTCCAAACAGGTCAGGGACAAAGTTGTTGAGAAGTACAGATCAGGGTTGGGTTATCAAAGAATATCTGAAACTTTGAACATCCTACAGAGTACCATTAAATCCATTATTAAAAAAATAATAACAAAATAGAATATGGTACCACAACAAACCTGCCAAGAGAGGGCCGCCCACCAAAACTCATGGACTAGGCAAGGAGGGCATTAATCAGAGAGGCAACAAAGAGACCAAAGATAACCCTGAAGGAGCTGCAAAGCTCCACAGCGGAGATTGGAGTATCTGTGCATAGGACCACTTTAAGCCGTACACTCCACAGAATTAGGCTTTACGGAAGAGTGGCCAGAAAAACAAATATTCAAGAAAAAATAAGCAAATATGCTTGGTGTTCGCCAAAAGGCATGTGGAAGACTCTCCAAACATATGGAAGAAGGTACTCTGGTCAGCTTTATGGCCATCAAGGAAAATGGTCTGTCTGGCTCAAAACCAACACCTCACATCACCCCGAGATTCCCATCCCATCCCATCACCATGAAGCATGGTGGTGGCAGGATCATGCTGTGGGGATGTTTTTCATCGGCAGGAACTGTTCAGAATTTAAGGAATGATGGATGGCGCTAAGTACAGGGAAATTCTCGAGGGAAATCTTACAGAGATTTGAGACTGGGATGGAGGTTGACCTTCCAGCAGGACAAAAACCCTAAGCATACTGCTAAGGCAACACTCGAGTGGTTTGAGGGGAAACATTTAAATGTCTTGGAATGGCCTAGTCAAAGCCCAGACCTCAATCCAATTGAGAATATGTGGTATGACTTATAGATTGCTGTACACCAGTGGAACCCATCCAACTAGAAGGAGCTGGAGCAGTTTTGCTTTGAATAATGGCCAAAAACCCCAGTGGCTAGACGTGCTAAGCTTTTAGAGACATACCCCAAGAGACTTGCAGCTGTAATTACTGCAAAAGGTGTCTCTACAAAGTATTGACTTTGGGGGGGTGAATAGTTATGCACGCTCATGTTTGTTTCACAAGAAAAAATATTTTGCATCTTCAAAGTGGTAGAACCCCCCGAAAATACAATTTAATTCCAGGTTGTAAGGCAAAAAAATAGGAAAAATGTCAAGGGGTGTGAATACTTTCGCAAACCACTGTATACTACAAGCAACAAGTTTTAATTTCACATGCAGGGGTGTGCCTTATGCCATACACTACTGTACCGCAACATTGTTACTGGAGCTCTGTACATTTCACAACCTGTAGTTGGGTGTGCCCATGTCCATAATATTATATACACAAGGCTTGTGGATGAAGCTGGAGCTTTAAGCCATGAACCATCCATAGGGCGAGAAGGCTGCCGTGCAGGGAGGACAGCGGTTCAAGTGGAAGAGGGGGAGGAAGAGGAGGAGTAGCATTACATGATCTTGCTCCTACCTATCTCTCCGATTTGGTCCTGCCGTACATACTGTACCTACAAGTACGCTACAGTCACAAGACCTTATTGTCCCTGGAATTTCTAAGCAAACAGCTGGAGGCAGAGCTTTCTCCTATAGGGCTACATTTTTATGGAATGGTCTGCCTATCCATGTGAGAGATGCAGACTCAGTCTCAACCTTTAGGTCTTTACTGAAGACTCATCTCTTCAGTAGGTCCTATGATTGAGTGTAGTCTGGACCATGGGTGCGAAGGTGAATGGCAAGGCACTGGAGCGACGACCTGCCCTTGCTGTCTTTGCCTGACCGGCTCCACTCTTTCCACTGGGATTCTCTGCCTCTGACTCTATTACTGGGGCTGAGTCACTGGCTTACTAGGGCTCTTCCATGCCGTCCCTAGGAGGGGTGTGTCACTTGAGTGGGTTGAGTCACAGACGGTTTCTTCCTGTCTGGTTTTGCACTACCTCCGGCTTGTGCGGTGGAGGTGATCTTCTGGGACTATACTCAGCCTTGTCTCAGGGTAGTAAGTTAGTGGTCTGTTGATATTGGGTGGGCAAAGTGGGTATCCTGCCTGGTTGGCCCTCTCCGGGGGTATCGTCGGATGGGGCCACAATGTCCCCCGAACCATCCCTGTCTCAGTCTTCGGTCTCCAGCATCTATGCTGCAATCGTCTTTGTGCCAGGGGACCAGGGTCAGTCTGTTATATCTGATGTAATTATCTTATCTGGTGTCGTGTGAATTTAAGTATGCTCCCTCTAATTCTCTCTCCCTCTCTCCCTCCTCTCCCAGAGGACCTGATCCCTAGGATCATCCACCTGGTTGTGCTGCTGCTCCTGTTCTGCCTGCGGGAACTCTGACCTGTTCACTGGACGTGCTACCTTGTCCTGGACCTGCTGTTTTTGACTCTGTTTCTCTCTACCACACCTGCTATCTTGACCTCTGAATTCTCGGCTATGAAAAGCCAACTGACATTTATTCCAGAGGTACTGAACTGTTGCATCCTATACAACCACTGTGATTATTATTTGACCCTGTTGGTCATCTAGGAACATTTGAACATCTTGAAGAACAATCTGGCCTTAAATGGCCATTTACTCTTTTAATCTCCAACAGGCACAGCCAAAAGAGGACTCGCCACCCCTCATAGCCTGGTTCCTCTCTAGGTTTCTTCCTATGTTCCTACCTTTCTAGGGAGTTTTTCCTAGCCACCATACTTCTACATCTGCATTGCTTGCTGTTTGGGGTTTTAGGCTGGGTTTCTGTTTCACACTTTGTGACATCTGCTGATGTAAAAAGGGCTTTATGAATACATTTGATTGATTGAGTAGGGAAGGAGGAGGAGGAGTCGTCCACAGGGTGAGAAGGCTGCGGAGCATGGAGAACAGCGGTTCAAGTGGCTCTTGTACCGCCGCAAACACTGATGGAGCGTAAACAGAGGGGGAGAAAACTACTACTGCTGCTCCATTTGAAAGGGCAATAGTGACATTTCATGATACTGCTTGATTCTGTTGTGCAAACATCAGCCTTAGTACTTTTCTAGTATTTTCTATTAAGGAATCTTTACATTTACTCATGTGTGTGTGTATGACAATACATTTTCCACCACTACACACATACATACACACACAAACCTATTGATTTACGAGTGTCCAGAATGTCAAACATCTCACAGTCAGCTCTCTGCAGAGAGAAAGAGAGAGAGAGAGACCTATCAAATAGAGCCCTATCAAATAGTTCTGCTACCCCTAGAGACTGGCCTAGTCTAGTAGCAAAGTGCCATTACACCCCAGAGCAAGCTCCTTTCAGCACAAAACAGGACAGGGTACCCAGGTGTCAACGTCATAGTGGGGCACAGTGAGGTACAGGAGGACAATGAGACAGGGAAGAGAGGAAATGGTTATTGACCCAAACAAAACACAGGAAATAAATAGGAGCAGATGGATGGTAACCTGTTCCCTCCTTCATTTAGTTGCAACAGCATGCAATGGTTTTACCATTCCACTGCAGGACAGGCTAGCAAACTGAGCTGAGCCTTGCTCTCTGCTAATGGACGATGTTGGTGTGACCAAGGATTTCACAGCTCCTGGTGTGTGTGTGTCTGTCCTGGACTTTCACATGCTAATCTCATCAGACCAAAAAGTAGGTCAAACCTAATGACTGGTGTTCTCATAGGGGCAGAAACACAGAAATGTTGGTGGTGTGGGTGAACACTGTATTTTACATACTGCAATAAATACAATGTGTAAACCATGAATTGGTGAAAGGCAATGTTAATGTACAGACAGACATACAGACAGAGAGACAGAGACAGGCAGACAGACTGACAGTGAGCCATCCATCCTGAGAGACAGGCTGACTGACAGACATTACAAAGTCAAAGGTCATGAACCCCCAACCTCTCACCTCCAGCTAAATGAGTGGGAGGAAATAAAAGCTGAATGTGAGCTTATAAATCAGCAGTGCAGCAGACTGAAGGATCCACTATTATAATATACGGTCAGACTGGCACACTGCAGCAGACTGAAGGATCCACTATATAATATACTGTCAGACTGGCACACTGCAGCAGACTGTAGGATCCACTATATAATATACTGTAAGACTGGCACACTGACAACAGACAGGTGACCTACTGCTTTTTGGGGTCACTGTATATTTACTGAGCAGTGAAGAAGAGGAGGAGGGGAAGAGGAGTTTATGGACATACTATTTTGACTGAGCAGGGACAGCACATAGAGGAGAAGGATGAGGAGGAACTGAGTTCGGTCCAACACGCTTTCCCGTCCCAATGTCTGTGTGTGATGACAATGTGGCATTCTGCTGATGACTAACCCCGACAGCGACAGGAATGTCTGGTTCTCTTGAGTCTGTGCTGACAAGGTTACTAAATATACCTTGGTCCTCTGAGTCACTTGTCAATGTAATCAACAAGCTAATCATAAATAGTCATCTGGCCACTAAATGTCTAATGCTAGCCTAGATAATCTTAAAGTCACTAAATGGCTAATGCTAGCCTAGATAATAATCTGTCCATTAAATGGTTAATGGCCTAGATCGTCTTTTGGCAACTAAATGGCTAATGCTAGCCTAGATTCCACCTCACTAACTCTGTATCCTCAGAGCATAGGTGAATAATAGCATTTTTTAAACTCCCATTTTAAACTTGACAGAAACTCTTCCATATGCTGTCTTGTAGCCACCATAATTGAATTGTCAGACTACTGTAAAGATCAAATATATGACACAGGTAAAAAATATATATATTTTTGTCATTCTTTCTTTTATCCTTTCTTCCCTTTCTTGAAACTGGACTGCAGGATGTCATCCCTTTAAGAGAAAGTAAACAAGGAAGTAGTTTGTAGTTTATAGTTGTATTCTCTATTCATCCTTTAATTAAAAAACAAAAATCCAGCGTATAATGCTACATTACGGTGTGGATTTAGCAGGGGATGGAGTTTCCAGCATATTTGGAGTTAAATATTGAACTAAGCAGACATATACCACTAGATATTCACCTTCACCTCAGAAACAGGGATTTTTGTGAAGCATGCTGATGTGATGTTGAGGGCCTGTATTCCTAAAGCATCTTAGAGTTGGGAGTTTCAGGATCAGTTTTGATTAATGAATCATTAATAATAAATCATAATGCACATTAAGGGGGTTCGGATCCTAGATCAGCATTCCTACTCTAAGATGCTTTTGGATACAGGCCAAGAATCTTAGAACTTACCCAGCACATATTGATGGGGAATGTTTTTTTTCTGCATTTGGACTGCTGTCTCATCGTGTGGAAATGCGGTAGACACCACGACTGCATTTACAGTGACGTATGTAGGGATAACAGATTGCAGGGTAATAATAAATGCTTGTCAGTCCAGTGATTTACAAGGCTTTTAAAGCCTGTTTCTCCCAACTTAAGCAACATGTCAAATAGAAGAAAAAGCTGCAGGACAGAAACTTAGAATGTTCTCATTGTGGTGCCAGTTTTGTGTGTGTGTGTGGGGGGGAGAGAGAGAGAGAGAGAGAGAGAGAGAGAGAGTGGATGTGGGTGTGAGTGTATGTGTATGTGTGCTTCCTGGTAGATCTACAGTACACAACAGTTAAAACCTCTTAAGGATCAACCTTGTTTTTTTCAATTTTTGCCGAAAATGACATACCCAAATCTAACTGGACCTGAACAGGACCTGAAGCAAGGATATACGTTTTTTTAATACCATTTGGAAGATTCACTTTGAAGTTTGTAGATATGTTCAATTAATGTAGGAGAATATAACACATTAGATCTGGTAAAGATAATACAAAGACAAAAACATGCGTTTCTGTGTATTTTTTTTGTTCCATGATCTTTGAAATGCGAGAGAAAGGCCATCTGATTTAGGACTAGGTTTGCCCATTTTGGGAATATTCAAAGTTGGACACTTTCCGTGGGAATAGATGGGAATATATGTGAATTAACGGGAATATATGGGAATTAACGGAAATATATGCAAATTCATATTAATACCATTTAAATGTAGATGTTTTTTGCATTGGAAATATTTAGCATATCATATGGAGACAGAAACATGAATGTTTTACCTTATCATAAGTAGACATAACTGTCTGAGTCAAGGACTACATGCTTTCTGGTAAGTTTAGATTGCAATACTGGCTGGGGTGAATATATTTTATGACATATGATTGTTTTTTGTTAACTAATAAATAGTAGCCACCAGCAAATTGTGTATAAATCATTTCTTACTCCAACTAGAACTGTATCTGGCGACCGTGAGACCCACTCCCTCGGGAGCGGAGAGGGTGAGTGTCCTCGTCTCCTGCCTGACGGGTCGTGCTCTGGAGTGGGCAAACGCGGTCTGGAATGGCCCAGACTCAGCGAAGGAGCACAACCCGGAATTCACCCGCCGCTTTCGTGCCGTGTTTGACCACCCTCCAGAGGGCCGAGCTGCAGGAGAGCGACTGTTCCACCTTAGGCAGGAGAAGAGGAGCGCCCAGGTTTACGCTCTGGAGTTCCGGACCTTGGACGCTGGGTCTGGGTGGAACGACAGGGCCCTTATAGACCACTACCGGTGTAGTCTCCGGGAGGACGTCCGCAGGGAGCTAGCGTGTCGGGACACCACTCTCTCCCTAGATGAACTAATTGACATGTCTATCCATCTATCCAATCTGCTGGCTGCCCGCAGGCGTTCAGAGAGGGTCCTGTGCGTTCCACCACCCAGCGCCCCCGCTCCCATTCCGATGGAGTTGGGAGGGGCCGTGCCGAGGGGTAGAGGAGGAGGCTCCCCCTGCACCAGCTGTGGTCGGAGAGAACACACGGCCGATCGGTGCTGGGGGGGCCCGTCTGGGAGTCGTGATGGCAGGCGGAACGCTTCTCGGTCACCCCAGGTGAGTCAGCACCAAACTCACCCAGAACCCGCTGTTGGTCACATGTTTGTCTTGATTTTTTTCCTTGATTTTTTCCCCTTTTCCCAGCATAAGGCACTAGTCGATTCAGGTGCAGCTGGGAACTTTATGGATTGCGGACTCGCCATCAAGCTGGGTGTTCCGCTTGTCTCCCTTCCCCGTGCACTCCCTAGATAGCCGGCCATTAGGGTCAGGGTTGGTCAGGGAGGCCACGGTTCCACTGGACATGGTGACGCAAGGGAATCATAGGGAGCGTATAAGTCTCTTCATTATCGATTCGCCTGCGTTTCCAGTGGTGCTGGGGATTCCCTGGCTGGCTCGTCACAATCCTAAGATTTCGTGGAGACAGGGTTTCTCCAGGGGTGGTCAGAGGAGTGTTCTGGAAGGTGTCTGGGAGTTTCCATCGGTGCCACGTTGGTGGAGAGTCCAGACCAGGGTTCCATGATGCGCATCCCCCCCCCGAATATGGCAATCGCTTTCAGTAAAAATAAAGCGACTAAATTGCCACCTCATCGACCGGGAGGGGATTGAGCGATAGATCTCCAGGTAAACGCTGTGCTTCCCAAGAGTCACGTGTACCCATTGTCCCAGGAGGAGACGTTGGCTATGGAGACATATGTCACAGAGTCTCTGGGACAGGGGTACATTCGGCCCTCCATCTCACCTGTCTCCTTGAGTTTCTTTTTTGTGAAGAAAAAGGAGGGAGGTCTGCAGTGGGGTTTAGTTACTCACTACCTCTCATCGCTACAGCGGTGGAATTATTTCACGGAGCACAGTTCTTCACAAAACTGGATCTCAGGAGCGCGTATAGTCTGGTGCGTATTCGGGATGGAGACGAGTGGAAAACCGCGTTTAGTACCACATCGGGCCACTATGAGTACCTCGTCATGCCGTATGGGTTAAAGAATGCTCCAGCCATCTTTCAATCCTTTGTAGACGAGATTCTCAGAGACCTGCACGGGCAGGGCGTGGTTGTTTATATCGATGACATTCTGATCTATTCTGCCATCCTGCCATCTCGGGTACGCAAGGTGCTTGGTAGACTGCTGGAGCTTGACCTATACGTCAAGGTTGAGAAGTGTGTGTTCTCCAAATGAGCCGTCTCCTTCCTGGGTTATCGCATTTCCACCTCGGGGTGGTGATGGAATGTGACCGCATTAAGGCCGTGCGTAATTGGCCGACTCCGACCACGGTAAAGGAGGTGCAGCGGTTTTTGGAATTTGACAATTACTACCGGAGGTTTATCCTGGGTTTTGGCCAGGTAGCGGCTCCCATTACCTCACTGCTGAATGGGGGCCCGGTGCGTTTGCGGTGGTCAGCAGAGGCAGACAGAGCCTTCAATAGGTTGAAGGCGCTGTTCACGGATGCACCCATTTTGGTGCACCCGGACCCCTCTCTAGCATTCATAGTGGAGGTGGACACGTCCGAGGCTGGGGTGGGTGCCGTGCTATCACAGCGCTGAGGTACGCCACCAAAATCCGCCCCTGCGCTTTCTTTTCGAGGAAGCTCAGTCAGACGGAGTGTAACTATGATGTGGGGGACCGGGAGTTGTTAGCGGTGGTCAAGTTCCTGAGGGTGTGGAGACACTGGCTTGAGGGGGCTAAGCACCCCTTTCTCATTTGGACCGACCACCAGAATCTGGAGTATATTCGGGCAACTAGGAGACTGAATCCACGTCAGGCAAGATGGGCCATGTTCTTCACCCGATTCCAGTTTACTCTGTCATATAGACCAGGCTCCCAGAACGTAAAGGCTGACGCACTGTCCCGCCTTTACGACACGGAGGATCGGTCCACCGAGCCTACTCCCATCCTTCCCGCCTCGAGGCTGATGGCACCAGTGGTATGGGAGGTGGACTCGGACATCGAGCGGGCGTTACGGGCGGAGCCTGCGCCTCCTCAGTGTCCGGCTGGAAGGAAGTACGTGCCGCTTGGTGTCCGGGACCAACTGATTCGGTGGGCTCACACCCTACCCTCCTCGGGTCACCCTGGGGTGGCGAGAACAGTGCGGGGCCTCCGGGAGAAGTATTGATGGCCCACTTTGGCTAGGGATGATAGGGTTTATGTCTCTTCATTTTCGGTGTGCACCCAGAGTAAGGCTCCTAGGCACGTTCCTAGAGAGAAGTTACAACCCCTCCCCTCCCCGTTCCACAACAGCCATGGTCTCATCTATCCGTAGATTTCTACGGTTTTGGTGATTGTGGATCGGTTCTCTAAGTCCTGCCGTCTCCTCCCATTGCCCGGTCTCCCTACAGCCCTACAGACTGCGGAGGCATTATTCACCCATGTCTTCCGGCACTACGGGGTGCATTGTCTCTGATCGGGGTCCTCAGTTCACGTCCCGGGTATGGAGGGCATTCATGGAGAGTCTGGGGGTCTCGGTCAGCCTGACCTCCGGTTATCACCCCGAGAGTAATGGGCAGGTGGAGAGAGTGAACCAGGAGGTGGGTAGGTTTCTGCGGTCGTATTGCCAGGACCGGCCAGGGGATCCAGGAATCCCTCAAACAAGCCAGTGGACGGCAGAAGAGGAGTGCTGACCGCCACCGCAGTGAGGCCCCCGTGTTTGTACTGGGGGACAGGGTCTGGCTCTTGACCTGACACCTACCCCTCCGCTTGCCCTGCCGGAAACTGGGGCCGCAGTGTGTAGGGCCCTTCAAAGTCCTGAGGAGAATAAACCAGGTGTGTTATTGATTACAACCCCCTTAGTATTATCGTATTAACCCCTCGTTTCATGTGTCTCTCCTCAGGCCAGTGGTAGCTGGTCCCCTGCATTACAGTGAGGTGCCGGAGGTCCCTCCTCCCCCTCTGGACATCGAGGGGTCCCCAGCTTACACGATACGGGCCATTCTGGACTCGAGATCCCGGGTGAGGGGCCTGCAGTACCTCGTGGACTGGGAAGGGTACGGTCCGGAGGAGAGGTGCTGGGTACCGGTGGGGGACATTTTGGATCCGTCAATGTTGAGGGATTTCCATCGCCTCCATCCGGATCGCCCTGCACCTCGCCCTCCGGGTCGCCCTCGAGGCCGGTGTCGGCGTGCTGTGGGAGCCACGCGTCAGGGGGGGTACTGTCACAACTCCTACCGAAGGTGGCTCCCCTTCCCGTTCGGGTGGCGCTCGGCGGTAGTCGTCACCTGCCTACTAGCTGCCATTGATCTTTTCCTTCCCCTCCTTGTCTGTTTATTACTTACACCTGTTGTTTATTAGGTTTATTATTTGGGCTTTATTAGCCAGCCGGCCCGCCTGCTGGGTGTGCGGATTGTTTTATGTGCACTCGTGTACACGCCTGTGTACACGCCTGTAAGTCACGGTTGTTCGTGTACGTGAGTTATTTTCGGGACTGTTTAGTTCCCCTCTGTTTTCACCTGGTTGGTGAATAAAGAAGTAGCGCTACTCTGAACTCTCTGTCTCCTGCGTCTGACTCCTTCCTCTACTAACTACACTATGGCTGTATATTATCTATCAGTTTGTTTTCATGGATGGTCAGTCCTTGCATCCATAGCCCTGTCTAGGACTTTGAGAGTGGCTATATTTATCCAGCCACATCCCTCAGCTGTTAGCCAAAATAAGTAGAAGTGTGCCCATATTGTTGTTTTTCAAACCTCAGATTGCCCCTTGAACAGTGTCTGACAACAGGCATGGCATGGCCATATGAATTGATTTTAAATGCAAACTGTAGCTTTTTACTAGCCACTTATTCATCATCAATGCTTATGGAGGAGGTCAATAACAATAAATGTACTCCTTTTTGATGATTCTGTCCAGACAACCAACCTATCCTGTTATTTCCTGACAAAAATGTCCCCCTATCCTCTATATAGTGCACAAAATTAAAAATGCAAAATTAATTAACTAAAAAATGTTTAGGTTGCCATTTGGCACAAGGACAGTTTCTATGAAGGTAAAGGACACAATAAATGTGTCTGCTAATTCAAAAAATCTCATCCTGCGTGTGTGAGAATGCTGTGCGAAAGAGAGAGAGAGAGATTATCCTCCCAAAAATCGACTGCCTGCCTTCTTTGCTTTCCTTAATGTTCCTACTTCGCCTGCCAGGCATCATTATTAAGATCTTAGTACTTCGGATGTTCACATTCAGACTTTCAGAACAGGGTTCAAATGTTATTTGAAATCTTGCCTGCCTGGAGTAAAAGGGTGAGCTGGGTTTGGACTTTGGGAACTTTTGTATTGGTTCCATTGCAAGACACACACTCAATCAAGCTGAGCTGAAGCATTTGAAATGATTTCAAATAGTATTTGAATCCAGGTCTTGATTCAGCAACGTTAACACTGAACCTTTTGTTTGTTTTCTCTTCACAATCCAGGTTGGGTCTGTCTGGTTCTCATTAGAATAAAAGATTACAACAACAAAGAATAGGGATAAACAACATTATTTTAAAAAGCCCTCATATTTCCTGAATATTTACTCCATCAGTGTACCAGAACCAAACAACAGACTGCCTGTGTGTGTGTGTGTGTGTGTGTGTGTGTGTGTGTGTGTGTGTGTGTGTGTGTGTGTGTGTGTGTGTGTGTGTGTGTGTGTGTGTGTGTGTGTGTGTGTGTGTGTGTGTGTGTGTGTGGAGTACCAGTCCGAAGTTTGGATACACCTACTCATTCAAGTGTTTTTCTTTATTTTTACTATTTTCTACATTGTAGAATAATAGTTAAGACAACAAAACTATGAAATAATACATATGGAATCATGTAGTAGCCAAACAAATCCTGTCCAGGCTAGAGGACAGTGGGATGCAGGCTAGTGTGTCCTGTCCAGGCTAGATTGGGAGAATGACAGTGTGATGCTGGCTAATGGGTTCTGTCCAGGCTAGATTATTAAGAGAATGACAGTGGGATGCTGGCTCGTGGGTTCTGTCCAGGCTAGATTAGGAGAATGACAGCGGAATGCTGTCTAGTATGCCCTGTCCAGGCTAGATTAGGAGAATGACAGTAGAATGCTGGCTAGTAGGTTCTGTCCAGGCTAGATTAGGAGAATGACAGTGGGATGCTGACTAGTGGGTTCTGTCCAGGCTATATTAGGAGAATGACAGTGGGATGCTGGCTAGTAGGTTCTGTCCAGGCTAGATTAGGAGAATGACAGTGTGATGCTGGCTCGTGGGTTCTGTCCAGGCTAGATTAGGAGAATGACAGTGGGATGCTGGCTAGTAGGTTCTGTCCAGGCTAGATTAGGAGAATGACAGTGGGATGCTGGCTAGTAGGTTCTGTCCAGGCAAGATTAGGAGAATGACAGTGGGATGCTGGCTCGTGGGTTGAGTTGATTCACCCATTGAGTCAGTCACACTCATGCACACGAACACACACAAATTGAGGACCACAATGGAAACAAGTCTCTTTACTTTTTTGTGCATGGTATCCTGGTAAATCTTTGGTATATGTTTCTGTTCCCTGGTATAAAATGTTTACGTATTTTAAATTGTCAAATACATTTTTTTAAAATCCTCTACTGAGCCACAATACTCACTCCTGGTCTGTGACCCAACAGGAGCAGTTAAAAAAGTTGGATGAGGTTGGGACATGACATGTCACCTGTAATGAGGCCAATGTCTATACAGAGTGAATTCTAATAAGCATTACACCATAAGCAAAATGGTCCTATAAGCAAATACACAAAGGCTTCGTCCGAAATGTCACCCTATTCCCTATGTAGTGCACTACTTTTGACCAGGGCCCATAGGGGCCAATCTGTCTGAAAAGCATGTTACCGAAGGCCAAAATACTCATTATTCAA
The DNA here is from genome assembly GCF_018296145.1 of Oncorhynchus tshawytscha. NCBI lineage: Eukaryota > Metazoa > Chordata > Actinopteri > Salmoniformes > Salmonidae > Oncorhynchus > Oncorhynchus tshawytscha. Next base: position 95,418,844 of record NC_056429.1, on the reverse strand, counting down.
ACTTGAACTTTCTTTTCTGCTAAATTTATGTAACTTATTTTTTGACGAAGCTCGAGGAAAAATTAAACCTTTTCCAAGCTCTTTGGGTTTTTGTACCAATTCCTTTCAGGTACGTGATGTCAACACATGGTCGAAGCAAGGCAATGGTTGCGTCCCAAATTCTACCCTAACTCCAATGTAGAGCGCTACTTTTGACCAGAGTCCTATTGGTGTACTGTATAGGGAATAGGGAGGAATTTGGGATACATAGAGAATAAATAATGGTTTGGTTATAAATATAATATTAAAGTGCAGCACAGGGAAATCTCCACTAATAACTAATGAACTGACACAGGGTCAATGTTATTATGACCAGCTGCTTGTCACATGTGTGCACCTGCACATTTAAGTAGTCTGACATCATCATTATGAAACATTCCTTGGAGGATTCTACATTGAGGATTCTACATCTTTTAACCCTAGGGGCAGTTAGAGATAAACCAAATATCCTCATCTGTTCCAAAACACCATCTGCCAAAATTAAAGGAAAAATCGAATAGGTTGTGAGTACAGAAATGAGACATTTACAGGAACCTGAGTGGCGAAGTTGTCTAAGGCAATGCATTGAAATCAAAATAAAAAAGACTTGTCATTGGTGATGAGTAAGAGTGCAAGGGTAGTAAGAGTGCAAGGCCACACCAAGTGAAGCTTTTCTTAACTTTTCCAACCTACCGAGTAAATGTAAACTAGGTTTGCTAAGATGCAGTGTTCTGCCAGAAGATTCTTATTTTTAGCAATGAACAATAATATTGTCAAGACAGGAGAGATTATTAATGCCCTTACACATATTTCAAGCGCACATCCACCATGTGTTTTCCTCTAAGAGACAAACACACACACACACACACACACACACACACACACACACACACACACACACACCACAGAGCTGGGCTACTCCATGACAGGGCACAGAACCAGACCATAGCCAGAACATGACCTGGAAACGGGGCACAAATATTTATCTGAGCGGAATCAGGCTTTGGCAGACAGTATCTGGGCCTTGGATATAACCAGAACTGGGTTAAAAAAAAAATACATATTTGAAATAATTTCAAATACTCCTTCTGTGTTTGATTCTGTTTACCTGGTGCAATGGAGCCAATAGAATTGTCGCAAAAGTGCAATCTCCACCCACCTGGCAGACTAAAGCAAACGCTAAAACTATTTTAAATATTTTAAATAGTGTTTGAACACTGGGCTGGTTGGAACACATGCTGGATGGAACACATGCTGGATGGAACACATGCTGGATGGAACACATGCTGGATGGAACACATGCTGGATGGAACACATGCTGGATGGAACACATGCTGGATGGAACACATGCTGGATGGAACACATGCTGATGGAACACATGCTGGATGGAACACATGCTGGATGGAACACATGCTGATGGAACACATGCAATGGAAGCACTCTCACTCAGCTTAGAAACAAAAGAATGAGACACAGAATGCTTAGCAATGTTTCTCCACCGTGCCGAAGCAAAGAGGAGTTAGACCTCACTTGGCATTGAGAGACAAATAGTATAGGCTACCCAGAGCCAAATAATGTACCTACCTTTCAGTAACCTGCATACATAAGCAGGTTATGGGTATCTTTGCAGTGGAAGACAAAATTACAAAACGTAGTCCATGGTCTAAATCATTTGTCTTTGTTTACATCTGAAATATTAGACATTTAGTTAAAATATCATTTATTTGTATTTAAATTTGACTGGGACCTAAATCCTAAAACAGTCTACAAATGCTGTGAAGGATTAAGTGTTATGAAAAAAGTCATTTTACAAGAGCAAATGGAATCCTCATTGAGAGAAGCAAATCCTTTATAATAACACAGCCAAGACCCCAAAGAGCAAGCAGAGGAAAAGTGGCAAGGAATAATTCCCTAGAAGGAAGAAACCTTGAGAGGAACCAGACTCAGAGGGGAACCCCATCCTCCTCTGGTTGTACTAGGTAGAAGTACATTTAATTCATTGGACACCACTTTGAATATGCAAGTATCACAAAGAGGAAAACACCTGTTCCATAGTATATGATTAACTCCTAGGCCAGCTGGCACTCAGCCTGAAGGCCAAAAGAGGGCTTTGTAATGCATTAGGTCGATTATAAGTGCTAATACTTTAAGGCTCATTATAAACCAAGCACAAGACAAACCTTTCGTGATACTAATTGTTTTCAGATGTCCTGTAGTTCAAATGTAGACTGGTCCCAGATCTGTTAGTGCTGTCTTGCAGACAATGACCATATGAGTTGGCAAGGCAGTGCAAACAGATCTGGGACCAGCTTGGTTCAAATACACCACGTGACAAAGACAATAGAGACGATGCCAGTAAGCATTCTACCATCAGTGGAGAAGAGCTCAGATACGGTCGCTCAGACCTGGGTTTAGCAACTATACAGCACTCAGCTCAGACCTGGGTTTAGCAACTATACAGCACTCAGCTCAGACCTGGGTTTAGCAACTATACAGCACTTAACAGGCGCTGTCCTCCAAATCGATTTATTGTACATACATTTTTAGTATGTATATGTTGCCTGACGGAATTAAACCCACCATCTTGGCATTGATAACACTATGCTCCAATCAGCTAGGGAAAAAAACAAGCAATAAGCAAATTTAGGCAAAGAATCCTCAAAGCTTCTTCCACTGAAACAGTGAAACTGCATGAGGTGGCACAATCGTTGTTTGCTCAGCAAGAGAAGGGAGGAGAAAGGCTGCCAAATCCCCCACCAACAAACACACACACACACACACACTCTCTCTCTCTCGCTGTGGCTGAGGTTGAGAAAGAGGGATAAGTCTCACACGCTCTGAGTGGAGGACATGTTTCAGATTCCCTGTTTCTATCAAGACCCAAGAAAGTGGAAAGAAATAACAAAACACATTGCGCATGTGAAACCTGCTTTAGCTGTCTAATATTCCAAATATTCTTATTGAATGTGTATACACTGAGTGACCAGGTGAAAACTATGATCCCTTATTGATGTCACTTGTTAAATCCACTTCAATCAGTGTAGATGAAGGGGAGGAGACAGGTTAAAGAAGGATATGGAAGCCTTGAGACAATTGAGACATGGATTGTGTATGTGTGCCATTCAGAGGGTGAATGGGCAAGACAAAATACTGAAGTGCCTTTGAAATGGGTATTGGTAGTAGGTGACATGTACATCGGTTTAAGTGTGTCAATAACTGCAATGCTGCTGGATTTTCCCGTGGGTATCAACAATGGTCCACTCCCCTAAGGACATCTAGGCAGCTTGACACAACTGTGGAAAGCATTCGAGTCAATATGGGCCACCATCCCTGTGGAATGCTTTCCATTATTTTACTTTTAGATTTGTGTGTATTGTTGTGAATTTTTAGCTACTACTGCAATGCTAGAGCTGGGAACCAAAGCATTTCACTACACCAGCAATAACATCTGCTAAATATGTGTATGTGACCAATAACATTTGATTCAATTTGATTTGACACCTTGTAGAGTCCATGCCCCGGTTAATTGAGGCTGTTCTGAGTGCAAAAGGGGGTGCAACTCAATATTAGGAAGGGGTTCCTAATTTCTTCTGCTCTCGGTGTATGTAGCAGACAGATTTGTTATGGTTCCGGATGGCAGTTGGTTTGAAGTTCTTGGTGTGTCATTAATGTGCAGTTAATCAGTAATGACTCAAAAAAGTAATTCCTTCCCTCAATATCAAGTGTGTGTGTGCGTTAAAAGGATTAGTCTGAGAAATAGGGTAACCTTGTTAAAGAGTGCAGCAAGCCAAAGTGAGAGTTAGTAGAGGGTGAGAGTTAGTAGAGTTAGTAGAGGGTGACAGTTAGTAGGGTTACTAGAGGGTGAGAGTTAGTAGAGTTAGTAGAGGGTGAAAGTTAGTAGAGTTAGTAGAGGGTGAAAGTTAGTAGAGTTACTAGAGGGTGAAAGTTAGTAGAGTTAGTAGAGGGTGCCAGTTAGTTGAGGGTGAAAGTTAGTAGAGTTACTAGAGGGTGAAAGTTAGTAGTACCCTCTAGTAACATGCCCGGAGCACACGTCCTGGTAATCCGTCTGGCCCCGCAGCCTTGTGTATGTTGACCTGTTTAAAGGTCTTACCCACGTTGGCTACGGAGAGCGTGATCCCACAGTCGTCCAGAACAGCTGATGCTCTCATGCATGCCTCAGTGTTGCTTGCCTCAAAGCGAGTATAGAAGTGATTTACCTCGTCTGGTAGGCTCATGTCACTGGGCAGCTCGCGGCTGTGTTTCCCTTTGTGTTCTGTAATAGTTTGCAAGCCCTGCCACATCTAATGCGTGTCGGAGCCGGTGTAGTACGATTCAATCTTAGCCCTGTATTGACACTTTGCCTGTTTGATGTTTCGTTGCAGGAAATAGCGGGATATCTTGTAAGCTTCCGGGTTAGAGTCCCGCACCTTGAAAGAGGCAGCTCTACCCTTTAGCTCAGTGCGAATGTTGCCTGTAATCCATGGCTCCTGGTTGGGGTATGTACGTACAGTAATTGTGGGGACGACGTCCTCAATGCACTTCTTGATAAAGCCAGTAACTGATGTGGTGTATTCCTCAATGTCATCAGAAGAATCGCGGAACATGTTCCAGTCTGTGATAGCAAAACAGTCCTGTAGTTTAGCTTCTGCTTCATCTGACCACTTTTTTATAGACAGAGTCACTGGTGCTTCCTGCTTTAAGTCAGTAGAGTCAATAGAGTCCGTAGAGTTACTAGAGTTAGTAGAGTTAGTAGAGGGTGAGAGTTAGTAGAGTTAGAAAAGTTAGTAGAGTTAGTAGAGGGTGAGAGTTAGAATGAAGTGGTTCGTTAGTAGAGTCAGTAGAGTTAGTAGAGTTAGAGAGTCAGTAGAGTCAGTAGAGTTAGTAGTGTCAGAAGTGTTAGTAGAGGGTGAGAGTTAGGAAAGTTAGTAGAGTTAGAGAGTCAGTAGAGTCAGTAGAGTTAGTAGAGTCCGTAGAGTTAGTAGAATTAGTAGAGGGTGAGAGTTAGAAGATGTAGTAGTTAGTAGAGTCTGTATAGTTAGTAGAGTCAGTGGAGTTAGTAGAGGGTGAGAGTTGGTATAGGGTGAGAGTTAGTAGAGTCAGTAGAGGGTGAAAGTTAGACAAGTTAGTAGAGTTAGTAGAGTCGGTAGAGTTGGTAGAGTCAGTAGAGTCAGTAAAGTTAGTAGAGTTAGTAGAGGGTGAGAGTTAGTAGAGTTAGTAGAGTTAGAAAAGTTAGTAGAGTTAGTAGAGGGTGACAGTTAGAATGAAGTGGGAGTTAGTATAGTTAGTATAGTTAGTAGAGTTAGAGAGTCAGTAGTATCAGTAGAGTTAGTAGAGTCAGCAGAGTTAGCAGAGGGTGAGAGTTAGAAAAGTTTGTAGAGTTAGTAAAGTCGGTAGAGTTGGTAGAGTCAGTAGAGTCAGCAAAGTTAGTAGAGTTAGTAGAGGGTGAGAGTTAGTAGAGTTAGAAAAGTTAGTAGAGTTAGTAGAGGGTGAGAGTTGGAATGAAGTGGGAGTTAGTAGAGTCAGTAGAGTTAGTATAGTTAGTAGAGTTAGTAGTGTCAGTAGAGTTAGTAGAGTCTGTATAGTTAGTAGAGTCAGTAGAGTTAGTAGAGGGTGAGAGTTACTGGAGTTAGCAGAGGGTGAGCGTTAGTAGAGTCAGTAGAGTCAGTAGAGTTAGTATAGTTAGTAGAGTTAGTAGTGTCAGTAGAGTTAGTAGAGTCTGTATAGTTAGTAGAGTCAGCAGAGTTAGCAGAGGGTGAGAGTTAGAAAAGTTTGTAGAGTTAGTAAAGTCGGTAGAGTTGGTAGAGTCAGTAGAGTCAGCAAAGTTAGTAGAGTTAGTAGAGGGTGAGAGTTAGTAGAGTTAGAAAAGTTAGTAGAGTTAGTAGAGGGTGAGAGTTGGAATGAAGTGGGAGTTAGTAGAGTCAGTAGAGTTAGTAGAGTTAGTAGTGTCAGTAGAGTTAGTAGAGTCTGTATAGTTAGTAGAGTCAGTAGAGTTAGTAGAGGGTGAGAGTTACTGGAGTTAGCAGAGGGTGAGCGTTAGTAGAGTCAGTAGAGTCAGTAGAGTTAGTATAGTTAGTAGAGTTAGTAGTGTCAGTAGAGTTAGTAGAGTCTGTATAGTTAGTAGAGTCAGTAGAGTTAGTAGAGGGTGAGAGTTACTGGAGTTAGCAGAGGGTGAGCGTTAGTAGAGTCAGTAGAGTCAGTAGAGTTAGTAGAGTTAGTAGTGTCAGTAGGGTTAGTAGAGTTAGTAGAGGGTGAGATTTATAAAAGTTAGTAGAGGGTGAGATTTATAAAAGTTAGTAGAGGGTGAGATTTATAAAAGTTAGTAGAGTCAGTAGAGTTAGTAGAGGGTGAGCGATAGTAGAGTCAGTAGATTTAGTAGAGGGTGAGCATTAGTAGAGTCAGTAGATTTAGTAGAGGGTGAGCGTTAGTAGAGTCAGTAGAGTCAGTAGAGTTGGTAGAGTCAGTAGAGTCAGTAGTGTCAGTAGAGTTAGTAGAGTCAGTAGTGTCAGTAGAGTTGGTAGAGTTAGTAGAGGGTGAGATTTATAAAAATTAGTAGAGTCAGTAGAGTTAGTAGAGGGTGAGAGTCAGTATAGGGTGAGAGTCAGTAGAGGGTGAGAGTTAGTAGAGGGTGAGAGTTAGTATAGGGTGAGATTTAGTAGAGTTAGCAGAGGGTGAGCGTTAGTAGAGTCAGTAGATTTAGTAGAGCTAGTAGAGTCAGTAGAGTTAGTAGAGTTAGTAGAGTTAGTAGTTAGTGGAGGGTGACAGTTAGTGAGTCATCTTCTATGCTCTGACACTGCACGTATGCTCGGACAGCATACCCTCTTTTCCTGCGACGATTTAAACCTCCCTGGCAAAAAAAAATAGTTCTCATACATTTGAACATTTTCAAGAGTACAAATACAAAATTTCATGACTCAACTTGCATATTTAGGTAAATAAAGACGGCCTCACTTCTACATGTGACCAAATGTATAGTCTAAGCTCTTAAATTTTTGAATCGCGATGACCGGCTCCTGCCAGCTCTTCCCTCATCACTTCAAGAATCCCTCTCCATTTAGGTCACGGAGGTTAGCATGACACCCATACATACAAAGCCAACGAGGATCAAATCATGAAATATGTTTTTTTCCTGCTGGTAGACAGAGATTCTTAGCGTAATGAGAATGCATTTCTCAGCTGGCAGATTTGTTATCATTCGCAGACATAGCGATGCAAGATCAACAAAACGATTCAGGATCAATAAATGTTGTTGACACATTAAACCAATACAAATTAAATGCATTACTTTGATTGATGCATTACAAATCATTTCCATTTGATTTGATTAATTCCCTCTTGTTTAAATTCATGGTGCAGTGGACACATTTCAACTTTAACAATGACCAGCAGATGGCAATACTGACCTAAAGTGACAAGCTGACACCCTCACCAGGTCAGTGTAATTCTCCATTGTAACCAAGAACAAGTTTCATTAAGAAAACAGAAAGAAAACTAGAGGCCGCTGCAATCGTCTGAGGATAGATAACCGTTAGCGTTTGTGTCCAGCAGCCGACCAAGTGTCAAATATGTTAATACAGTAAGAAGATACCACAACAGAAAACATTGTCACTTGGTACAGTGTTATAGGACATCTTCAGCTAAACAGCTCAACTATGCAGTGAGAAGTAAAGAGCGTCTCATTTTTTTTGCCACATTCATTTACTTCAATTCTACATAGTGTCAGAGAATAGCCGACGGTAACACCTGAATATGAGAGAGTCAGATAGACAGAGTAGAGGTAACCCCTGAATATGAGAGAGTCAGATAGACAGAGTAGAGGTAACCCCTGAATATGAGAGAATCAGATAGACAGAGTAGAGGTAACCCCTGAATATGAGAGAGTCAGATAGACAGAGTAGAGGTAACCCTGAATATGAGAGAGTCAGATAGACAGAGTAGAGGTAACCCCTGAATATGAGAGAGTCAGATAGACAGAATAGAGGTAACCCCTGAATATGAGAGAGTCAGATAGACAGAGTAGAGGTAACCCCTGAATGTGAGAGTCAGATAGACAGAGTAGTGGTGACCCCTGAATGTGAGAGAGTCAGAGAGTCAGAGTAGAGGTAACCCCTGAATGTGAGAGAGTCCGAGAGACAGAGTAGAGGTAACTCCTGAATGTGAGAGAGTCCGAGAGACAGAGTAGAGGTAACTCCTGAATGTGAGAGAGTCAGATAGACAGAGTAGAGGTAACTCCTGAATGTGAGAGAGTCAGAGAGACAGAGTAGAGGTAACTCCTGAATGTGAGAGAGTCAGAGAGACAGGGTATAGGTAACTCATGAATGTGAGAGAGTCAGAGAGACAGGGTATAGGTAACTCATGAATGTGAGAGAGTCAGAGAGACAGAGTAGAGGTAACTCCTGAATGTGAGATAGTCAGAGAGACAGGGTATAGGTAACCCCTGAATGTGGTGCTGAGAGCCTGTAGCTTCATTACTCTGCTGACTGCTGGAATGGAAACAAATGTGTCATTCTCCAACACCACCACCCCACCGAGATGGGATAAGAGACTTGAGACTACGTCCCTAATGGCACCCTATTTTCTAAATAGTGCACTATATAGGAAATAGGGTCAAACGTTGTGCACTATATAGGAAATAGGTTACCGTTTGTGACACAGTCTTGGACTGAGGCTGTGTCTTCCCTCACTAAAACATAGACTTTTCATCATCTTAGCCTTTAGGGATATTCATGGAACCATTTATGCCCTTTACGCCAGATCCTCTAATGATGCAGAACGAATGATGCGCTTTTGTTTAGGTTTCCAGTTAAGAGTGTGGGAAAGTGAGTCTGAGAAGGCTTTCCATTTCTAGTTTCCCAGAAGGGCCTTGGCTCTGCTCTGATGATTTCCAGGTGATATTTGCAGAGACGGAAAGGATGGAAAGTAGAAGTAGTGTTGGAGAAGCTGCTTCAGCTCACAATGTCTGAGCCACATGTTCAGTCAACGTAGAGAGATAGGGTGCACACACAAATCCCTCTACAACGAACTCTTCAAGAGTTTTCGGGGGGTGAGCTACACATCTTATACAGTATACACCTTTATTTACATTTATTTAGCTTTATTTTAATTTATGCAAGGACTCCAGCAAGCCCAGGGATAAGATCAGAGAAAATGAGGGGAGGGGAGAAGAGGTTAGTTGAGGAGAGGGGTTGTTAGCTAGGTTTTCAAGCACATATAGGCATTCCCCATGATGATCCTCTCCAGGCAGCCCTACAGCCCTAAGACACCCAGACAGCGGGAGGACCCCACATTGACATAACGCCCTGTCAACACGGGAAAATACAAGGAGAGCCTACATTCTATGCTCTCCTATGTGGTGTGAGAAAGAATGATGCCAGGCGTCTTTGGGCTGAGGGAGACAGGTGGTGGAAGAGCAGGCGGTGTGGGAGACAGGTGGTGGGAGAGCAGGCAGTGTGGGAGACAGGTGGTGGAAGAGCAGGCAGTGTGGGTGACAGGTGGTGGGAGAGCATGCGGTGTGGGAGACAGGTGGTGGGAGAGCAGGCAGTGTTGGAGACAGGTGGTGGGAGAGCAGGCAGTGTGGGAGACAGGTGGTGGGAGAGCAGGAGGTGTGGGAGACAGGTGGTGGGAGAGCAGGCAGTGTGGGAGACAGGTGGTGGGAGAGCAGGCGGTGTGGGAGACAGGTGGTGGGAGAGCAGGCGGTGTGGGAGACAGGTGGTGGGAGAGCAGGAGGTGTGGGAGACAGGTGGTGGAAGAGCAGGCAGTGTGGGAGACAGGTGGTGGAAGAGCAGGCGGTGTGGGAGACAGGTGGTGGGAGAGCAGGAGGTGTGGGAGACAGGTGGTGGGAGAGCAGGCAGTGTGGGAGACAGGTGGTGGGAGAGCAGGCGGTGTGGGAGACAGGTGGTGGGAGAGCAGGCAGTGTTGGAGACAGGTGGTGGGAGAGCAGGCAGTGTGGGAGACAGGTGGTGGGAGAGCAGGCGGTGTGGGAGACAGGTGGTGGGAGAGCAGGCGGTGTGGGAGACAGGTGGTGGGAGAGCAGGAGGTGTGGGAGACAGGTGGTGGAAGAGCAGGCGGTGTGGGAGACAGGTGGTGGAAGAGCAGGCAGTGTTGGAGACAGGTGGTGGGAGAGCAGGCAGTGTGGGAGACAGGTGGTGGGAGAGCAGGCAGTGTTGGAGACAGGTGGTGGGAGAGCAGGCAGTGTGGGAGACAGGTGATGGGAGAGCAGGCGGTGTGGGAGACAGGTGGTGGGAGAGCAGGAGGTGTGGGAGACAGGTGGTGGGAGAGCAGGCAGTGTGGGAGAGGAGACAGTGTTGGAAACAGGTGGTGGGAGAGCAGGTGGTGGAAGAGCAGGTGGTGTGGTAGACAGGTGGTGGGAGAGCAGACAGTGTTGGAGACAGGTGGTGGGAGAGCAGACAGTGTTGGAGACAGGTGGTGGGAGAGCAGACAGTGTTGGAGACAGGTGGTGGGAGAGCTGACAGTGTTGGAGACAAGTGGTGGGAGAGAAGGTGGTGGAAGAGCAGGTGGTGGAAGAGCAGGTGGTGGAAGAACAGGTGGTGTGGGAGACAGGGGTTGGAAGAGCAGACAGTGTTGGAGACAGGTGGTGTGGGAGAGTGGTTCCCAGCTGTGTGTGTGTCTGTGCATGTATGCATTTACTGCTCACATGATATTTCCATATGTTTCCATGCACTGGTTGAGGCTGAGACAACTCTTGGGATCTGGCCCAAATGGCACCCTATTCCCCATATAGTGCACTACTTTGAAGCAGAGCCCTATGGGGATGGTCAAAGTGCAATACATAGGGAATAGGGTGCAATTTGGGAGGCAGTCTTAATGTATATTTTACACCATCCTTAACGGAGACATATGGGCTGTGAATTCAACTTCTTTCTAGTTGTGAGGCAGTAATTAGCTCCATATTGGTCCAACTAAATGGAAGTGATAGGAGGGAGTAAAGTCACACACACACAGACATGAACAGACACACACACACACACACTCATGCACGCGGATGGACAGACACATAAAACACACACACAAAAATATAAACACAACGTGAAGTGTTGGTCCCATGTGTCATGAGCTGAAATAAAAGATCCCAGAAATGTTCCAAACACACAAAAAACGTATTTCTCCCAAATGTTGTGCACAAATGTGTTTACATCCCTGTTTGTGACAATTTCTCCTTTACCAAGATGATCCATCCACCTGACAGGTGTGGTATAGAACCTGATTAAACAGCATCATCATTACACAGGTGCACCTTGTAGTGGGGACAATAAAAGGTCACACTAAAATGTGCAGTTTTGTCACACAACACAGTAAGTAACACAGACATCTCAAGTTTTTAAGGGAGCATGCGATTGGCGTGCTGACTGCAGGAACGTCCACCAGAGCTGTTGCCAGATAATTTAATGTTCCTTTCTCTACCATCGGCCTCCTCTAATGTTGTTTTAGAGAATTTGGCAGTACGTCCAACAGGCCTCACAACCCCAGACCACGTGTAACCACACCACAGACCAGGACCTCCACATCCGGATTCTTCACCTGCGGGATCATCTGAGACCAGCCATCCGGACAGCTGATGAAACTGAGGAGTATTTCTGTCTGTAATAAAGCCCTTTTGTGGGGAAAAACTCATTATGATTGACTGGGCCTGACTCTCCCACGGCTTCCACAGCTCTGCTCTTACCCAGTCATGTAAAACCCATAGATTAGGGCCTAATGAATTTACATTTAAATTGACTGATTTCCTTTCATGAACTGTAACTCAGTAAAATTGTTGAAATTGTTGCACGTTGAATGTATATTTCTGTCCAGTGTAATAGGAAGGATGTGATGACACAAAGCCCCACCATCCAGGGTTCTGGTCAAAAGTTGTGCACTGTGTAGGGAATAGAGTGCCATTTGGGATTCACTCCCTGTCTTGTTCATCCACACCACAGACTGTTCTATTGCCAGAAAGAGAGATGCTTCTTATGTAACGTAGACCAAGATGGTATCTTATATAAGAGAAAACCCCCATGTCTGGTCTGCCAAGGAGTACATCCTCTGACTGTCCAGTATGGTGGAGGATGGGTGTTGCCGATGTACCAATGCATGCTCGCCCAAGGCTAGTCCACCCAAAGGTGAGGGACTACTTTTAGGATATTAATTAGCAATACATCTGCTAGATTTTTCTTTCCCCCAATGAAGGCATACGCCAAAACACTTGTTACTGTATGATGGGTGGTGGCATACCATTTTATCTCTGCCCAAGGCAAGCTGGCTCTCCAATCTTTCACTCCAATCTGATTTAAAAAAAATATATATAACCTTTTTTTAACTAGGCAAATAATTTAATAACAAATTATTACTTACGATGACAGCCTAGGAACAGTGGGTTAACTGCCTTGTTCAGGGGCAGAACGACAGATTTTTACCTTGTCAGCTCAGGGATTTCTTATTTAGCTACCTTTCAGTTACTGGCCCAAAGCTCTAACCACTAGGCTACCTGCCTCTAATCACTAGGCTACCTCCCTCTAACCACTGGGCTACCTGCCTCTAACCACTAGGCTACCTGCCTCTAACCACTAGGCTACCTGCCTCTAACCACTAGGCTATCTGCCTCTAACCACTAGGCTACCTGCCTCTAACCACCAGGCTATCTGGCTCTAACCACTAGGCTACCTGCCTCTAACCACTGGGCTACCTGCCTCTAACCACTAGGCTACCTGCCTCTAACCACTAGGCTACCTGCCTCTAACCACCAGGCTATCTGGCTCTAACCACTAGGCTACCTGCCTCTAACCACTAGGCTACCTGCCTCTAACCACCAGGCTATCTGGCTCTAACCACTAGGCTACCTGCCTCTAACCACTAGGCTACCTGCCTCTAACCACCAGGCTATCTGGCTCTAACCACTAGGCTACCTGCCTCTAACCACTAGGCTACCTGCCTCTAACCACCAGGCTACCTGGCTCTAACCACTAGGCTACCTGCCTCTAACCACTAGGCTACCTGCCTCTAACCACTAGGCTACCTGCCTCTAACCACCAGGCTACCTGCCTCTAACCACTAGGCTACCTGCCTCTAACCACTAGGCAACCTGCCTCTAACCACTAGGCTACCTGCCTCTAACCACCAGGCTACCTGCCTCTAACCACTAGGCTACCTGCCTCTAACCACCAGGCTACCTGCTTCTAACCACTAGGCAACCTGCCTCTAACCACCAGGCTACCTGCCTCTAACCACTAGGCTACCTGCCTCTAACCACTAGGCTACCTGCCTCTAACCACCAGGCTACCTGCTAACCACCAGGCTACCTGCCTCTAACCACCAGGCTACCTGCCTCTAACCACCAGGCTATCTGGCTATAACCACTAGGCTACCTGCCTCTAACCACTAGGCTACCTGCCTCTAACCACCAGGCTATCTGGCTCTAACCATAGAGGCTGCGGTTGTTAAAAGAGACTGGAGGCAAAAAGCTCTAAGTGTAAAGGAATACTAATTCAGCGGCAGATAGCCTAGTGGCAGGGTCTACAGTCAATCACGGACTACAGGAAGAAATCCAGCCCAGTCACGGACCAGGATGTCTTGCTCCCAGGCAGACTAAATAACTTTTTTGCCCGCTTTGAGGACAATACAGTGCCACTGACACGGCCTGCAATGAAAACATGCGGTCTCTCCTTCACTGCAGCCGAGGTGTGTAAGACATTTAAACGTGTTAACCCTCGCAAGGCTGCAGGCCCAGATGGCATCCCCAGTTGCGCCCTCAGAGCATGCGCAGACCAGCTGGCCGGTGTGTTTACGGACATATTCAATCAATCCCTATACCAGTCTGCTGTTCCCACATGCTTCAAGAGGGCCACCATTGTTCCTGTTCCCAAGAAAGCTAAGGTAACTAAGCTAAACGACTACCGCCCCGTAGCACTCACTTCCGTCATCATGAAGTGCTTTGAGAGACTAGTCAAGGACCATATCACCTCCACCCTACCTGACACCCTAGACCCACTCCAATTTGCTTACCGCCCAAATAGGTCCACAGACGATGCAATCTCAACCACACTGCACACTGCCCTAACCCATCTGGACAAGAGGAATACCTATGTGAGAATGCTGTTCATCGACTACAGCTCGGCATTCAACACCATAGTACCCTCCAAGCTCGTCATCAAGCTCGAGACCCTGGGTCTCGACCCCGCCCTGTGCAACTGGGTACTGGACTTCCTGACGGGCCGCCCCCAGGTGGTGAGGGTAGGCAACAACATCTCCTCCCCGCTGATCCTCAACACTGGGGCCCCACAAGGGTGCGTTCTGAGCCCTCTCCTGTACTCCCTGTTCACCCACGACTGCGTGGCCACACACGCCTCCAACTCAATCATCAAGTTTGCGGACGACACAACAGTGGTAGGCTTGATTACCAACAACGACGAGACGGCCTACAGGGAGGAGGTGAGGGCCCTCGGAGTGTGGTGTCAGGAAAATAACCTCACACTCAACAAAACTAAGGAGATGATTGTGGACTTCAGGAAACAGCAGAGGGAACACCCCCCTATCCACATCGATGGAACAGTAGTGGAGAGGGTAGCAAGTTTTAAGTTCCTCGGCATACACATCACAGACAAACTGAATTGGTCCACCCACACAGACAGCATCGTGAAGAAGGCGCAGCAGCGCCTCTTCAACCTCAGGAGGCTGAAGAAATTCGGCTTGTCACCAAAAGCACTCACAAACTTCTACAGATGCACAATCGAGAGCATCCTGGCGGGCTGTATCACCGCCTGGTACGGCAACTGCTCCGCCCTCAACCGTATGGCTCTCCAGAGGGTAGTGAGGTCTGCACAACGCATCACCGGGGGCAAACTACCTGCCCTCCAGGACACCTACACCACCCGATGTTACAGGAAGTTCCATAAAGATCATCAAGGACATCAACCACCCGAGCCACTGCCTGTTCACCCCGCTATCATCCAGAAGGCGAGGTCAGTACAGGTGCATCAAAGCTGGGACCGAGAGACTGAAAAACAGCTTCTATCTCAAGGCCATCAGACTGTTAAACAGCCACCACTAACATTGAGTGGCTGCAGCCAACACACTGACACTGACTCAACTCCAGCCACTTTAATAATGGGAACTGATGGGAAATGATGTAAATATATCACTAGCCACTTTAAACAATGCTACCTTATATAATGTTACTTACCCTACAATATTCATCTCATATGCATACGTATATACTGTACTCTATATCATCGACTGCATCCTTATGTAATACATGTATCACTAGCCACTTTAACTTTGCCACTTTGTTTACATACTCATCTCATATGTATATACTGTACTCGATACCATCTACTGTATCTTGCCTATGCTGCTCTGTACCATCACTCATTCATATATCCTTATGTACATATTCTTTATCCCCTTACACTGTGTATATGACAGTAGTTTTGGAATTGTTAGTTAGATTACTTGTTGGTTATTACTGCACTGTCGGAACTAGAAGCACAAGCATTTCGCTACACTCGCATTAACATCTGCTAACCATGTGTATGTGACAAATAACATTTGATTTGATTTGATTTGATTTGATTTAGTGGTTAGAGGCAGGTAGCCTAGTGGTTAGAGGCAGATAGCCTAGTGATTAGAGGCAGGTAGCTTAGTGGTTAGAGGCAGGTAGCCTAGTGGTTAGAGGCAGGTAGCCTAGTGGTTAGAGGCAGGTAGCTTAGTGGTTAGAGGCAGGTAGCCTAGTGGTTAGAGGCAGGTAGCTTAGTGGTTAGAGGCAGGTAGCCTAGTGGTTAGAGGCAGGTAGCCTAGTGGTTAGAGGCAGGTAGCCTAGTGGTTAGAGGCAGGTAGCCTAGTGGTTAGAGGCAGGTAGCCTAGTGGTTAGAGGCAGGTAGCTTAGTGGTTAGAGGCAGGTAGCCTAGTGGTTAGAGGCAGGTAGCCTAGTGGTTAGAGGCAGATAGCCTAGTGGTTAGAGGCAGGTAGCCTAGTGGTTAGAGGCAGGTAGCCTAGTGGTTAGAGGCAGGTAGCCAGTGGTTAGAGGCAGATAGCCTTGTGGTTAGAGGCAGGTAGCCTAGTGGTTAGAGGCAGATAGCCTAGTGGTTAGAGGCAGGTAGCCTAGTGGTTAGAGGCAGGTAGCCTAGTGGTTAGAGGCAGATAGCCTAGTGGTTAGAGGCAGATAGCCTAGTGGTTAGAGGCAGGTAGCCTAGTGGTTAGAGGCAGATAGCCTAGTGGTTAGAGGCAGGTAGCCTAGTGGTTAGAGGCAGATAGCCTAGTGGTTAGAGGCACGTAGCCTAGTGGTTAGAGGCAGGTAGCCTAGTGGTTAGAGGCAGGTAGCTTAGTGGTTAGAGGCAGGTAGCCTAGTGGTTAGAGGCAGGTAGCCTAGTGGTTAGAGGCAGATAGCCTAGTGGTTAGAGGCAGATAGCCTAGTGGTTAGAGGCAGATAGCCTAGTGGTTAGAGGCAGGTAGCCTAGTGGTTAGAGGCAGATAGCCTAGTGGTTAGAGGCAGATAGCCTAGTGGTTAGAGGCAGATAGCCTAGTGCAAGAATAGGATGCAAGAAAGTTTACATCAAATACTGTTTATAATGCATAATATTTATTTTCCAAGGAGGTAATTAAAATAAACCATGCTGACATTAATTCTACACTGAGTTGTTGTCAGCCAAACATACCAAATTCAAATCTTACCCCCCAAAATGGCATCATGTTACTAGGAAAGGTTTGCTTTCATTGATTCAGATTGACTTTATCGACCTATCAAGCAATATCTTTCGAAGAACCCGATGTGCTTTCCAGAGATGGAGGAGTGTCCAATCACAGCCCGACTCAGGGAAGGAAGTGACCACAGTCCATGAGGTTTTCAGCTTTTATAGACTTAGCCATGATGTGGTATTTTAATCACTAACTCCATTTCTCTCTGACCTGTCTTGGACGAAAAACCCTTGTGACATCACCTCAATCACTTCAACAGCCACCAATGTCATCTGAATTGACACTGACTAATGGAAAACAGTTATGTTCCATGTTTGTCCTACAGATCATACTTCAAATACATTTTAAAAACATATAGGGCCGGTTTGTTGAACCCAGATGAAACCTCCTGCTGGTAAAGTTTTAGGCTAGCCTATGTACTGGTTTTGAATGTGTTGTGACTGTTGTGTGCTCAGGGTTCTGTGTGATGGGATGGACTGCTGTGGGCATCAGGGAGCTGTGAAGCCACTGTCCCTGTGTTCATATCCAACCCATGGATGGAGTGGTCAGCACCACACAAGCAGCTGCTGAGGAATGTCCAGTACAGTACCCAAAGTAACTCCAGTAAGGTATACCACTGCTGTCTTCTCTAATGGTCCCCAGATTTTAACATGGCTCATATAATGTATTGATTAATAACAACGTAAATATAGTTTAGAACTCAAAGGAATTCATCATGGATGTTTTAGTTTGATCAATGGAGTACTTTGTTAAATCACAACCATATTAAAAAACTGCAGATTTGCATTACCCAATGTTGCGGATAGACCACATGTTTCCATAAAGCCATGTATGAAGACACACACTACTGTTCAAAAGTTTGGGGTCACTTAGAAATGTCCTTGTTTTTGAAAGAAAAGCACATTTTTTGTCCATTAAAATAACATCAAATTGATCAGAAATACAGAAATACTGGAAACGGCTGATTTGTTATGGAATATCTACGTAGGGGTACAGAGGCCCATTATCAGCAACCATCACTCCTGTGTCCCAATGGCACATTGTGTTAGCTAATCCAAGTGTATCATTTTAAAAGGCTAATTGATCAATTATGTTAGCACAGTTGAAAACTGTTGTCCTGATTAAAGCAATAAAACTGGCCTTATTTAAGACTAGTTGAGTATCTGGAGCATCAGCATTTGTGGGTTCGATTACAGGCTCAAAATGTCCAGAAACAAAGAACTTTCTTCTGAAACTCATCAGTTTACTCTTGTTCTGAGAAATTAAGGCGAGAAATTGCCAAGAAACTGAAGATCTCGTACAACGCTGTGTACTACTCCCTTCACAGAACAGAGCAAACTGGTTCTAACCAGAATAGAAAGAGGAGTGGGATCCCGGTGCACAACTGAGCAAGAGGACAAGTACATTAGTGTCCAGTTTGAGAAACAGACGCCTCACAATTCCTCAACTGGCAGCTTCATTAAGAACAAATTCTTATTTACAATGACGGCCTACCCTGGCCAAACCCAGACGTCACTGGGCCAATTGTGTGCCGCCCTATGGGACTCCCAATCACAGCAGGATGTGATGCAGCCTGGAATGGAACCAGGTACTGGAGTGACACCTCTTGCACTGAGATATTTTTTAATTTATTTTTTTATTTCACCTTTATTTAACCAGATAGGCTAGTTGAGAACAAGTTCTCATTTGCAACTGCGACCTGGCCAAGATAAAGCATAGCAGTGTGAACAGACAACACAGAGTTACACATGGAGTAAACAATTAATAAGTCAATAACACAGTAGAGGAAAAAATAAAAAAAGAGTCTATATACATTGTGTGCAAAAGGCATGAGGAGGTAGGCGAATGATTACAATTTTGAAGATTTACACTGGAGTGATAAATGATCAGATGGTCATGTACAGGTAGAGATATTGGTGTGAAAAAGAACAGAAAAGTAAATAAATAAAAACAGTATGGGGATGAGGTAGGTAAAAATGGGTGGGCTATTTACCGATAGACTATGTACAGCTGCAGCGATCGGTTAGCTGCTCAGATAGCAGATGTTTGAAGCTGAGCCACTTGGGAGCCTCAGGAAGGGCCTCAAACCTCACCTGTAGCCTCTGGTCTGCCACAGCTGATCTAGCCTCAGGAAGGAACTCAAACCCTGTAGCCTCTGGTCTGCCACAGCTGATCTAGCCTCAGGAAGGACATCAAACCCTGTAGCCTCTGGTCTGCCACAGCTGATCTAGCCTCAGGAAGGACATCAAACCCTGTAGCCTCTGGTCTGCCACAGCTGATCTAGCCTCAGGAAGGACATCAAACCCTGTAGCCTCTGGTCTGCTACAGCTGATCTAGCCTCAGGAAGGACATCAAACCCTGTAGCCTCTGGTCTGCCACAGCTGATCTAGCCTCAGGAAGGACATCAAACACTGTAGCCTCTGGTCTGCTACAGCTGATCTAGCCTCAGGAAGGACATTAAACCCTGTAGCCTCTGGTCTGCCACAGCTGATCTAGCCTCAGGAAGGACATCAAACCCTGTAGCCTCTGGTCTGCTACAGCTGATCTAGCCTCAGGAAGGAACTCAAACCCTGTAGCCTCTGGTCTGCTACTGCTGATCTAGCCTCAGGAAGGACATCAAACCCTGTAACCTCTGGTCTGCCACAGCTGATCTAGCCTCAGGAAGGACATCAAACCCTGTAGCCTCTGGTCTGCTACAGCTGATCTTGGCAACATTTATGCATACTAAATGGCACCCTATTCCCTATTTAGTGCACTACTTTTCACCAGGACCCATAGGGCTCTTGTCAAAAGTAGTGCACAGAAAATGGAATAGATTTACATTTGGTACACAGTCGATTACTTACATTTTTCAAGAATGTCTCCATCCAGAATGTCTCCTTGTTAAAGAGTTTACAAAACAGAACACTAATGCCCATTTATAGCAATGTTTGGAGGAGTGAGTATCATTTTTACTGAGGTATTACGCTGTGTTGTGCTTGGCAACGGACAAAGTGGAAAGGAAAGTAGATATCAGATGATTCTGTAAGATTTTCCACTGTCTGTGTGTTACTGTGTTATCCGTGAGTCTGCTCTCTGAAGAGATTCCTTGCTGTCAGTCAGTGAATGATATGGGTTATTGTTGAGAAAGATGCTCTAGAGATTATCATCTAGAACCAGAGACTTTGTAGGATTCTGTTTAACAACTATAGATGAATACTCTCAAACAGTGTCACTACGATAAAGAATGAACTAATGTGAGGGTGCTCTCTTAGAAATCTGGAAGCTAAAAGGGTTATTTGTCTGTCCCCATAGGAGAACCCTTTGAATAACCAGTTTTAGTTCCAGGTGGAAAGTATTTTGGGTTCCAGGTAGAAAGGGTTCTAACTGGAAGCCAAAGGGGTTCTTATCTGGAACCAAAAAGGCCTCTAACTGGAGGACAGCCGAAGAACCCTTTTGGAACCCTTCTTTCTAAGAGTGTACATTCATGCTTTTGGTAACAATCATCTAAGCCCAGTTGGACATGAATGAACTGTTACCTCTGAGGAGAGAGGTAGTAGTTCTTAATTCTCTAGTTACAGTGATCACTGGATTGATAGTGTGAGGAAGGATACAGGAGCAGAAGTCATTGATGGCAGACACATCTGTTCCAGTAACTTATTCAACGTGCTGGTGTACTGGAGTGGTTGTATATGTAACAGTTTAGCATCCGTCCCTCTCCCCTACCTGGGCTCAAACTAGGGACCCTCTGCACACATCGAAGCATCGTTACCCATCGCACCACGGCCCTTGCAGAGCAAGGGGAACAACTACTTCAAGGTCTCAGAGCGAGTGATGTCACCAATCAAAAGACTATTAGCGCACACCCTGCTATCTAGCTAGCCATTTCACAACAGTTACACTCACCCCCCTTTTGACCTCCTCCTTTTCTGCAGCAACCAGTGATCCGGGTCAACAGCATCAATGTAACAGTATAGCTTCCGTCTCTCTCCTCGCCCCTACCTGGGCTCAAACCAGGGAGTCTCTGCACACATCAACAACTGCCTCCCACGAAGCATCGTTACCCATTGCTCCACAAAAGCCACGGCCCTTGCAGAGCAGGGGGAACAACTACTTCAAGGTCTCAGAGCGAGTGACGTTGCCGATTGAACCGCTATTAGCGTGCATCCCGCTAACTAGCTAGCTAATTCACATCGGTTACATATATACAGGTTAGTGTCAGTACCTTATTCAATGTGCAGGGGTACTGGAGTGGTTGTATGTACAGGTCAGTGTCAGTACCTTATTCAATGTGCAGGGGTACTGGAGTGGTTGTTTATACAGGTCAGTGTCAGTACCTTATTCAATGTGCAGGGATACTGGAGTGGTTGTATATACAGGTCAGTGTCAGTACCTTATTCAATGTGCAGGGGTACTGGAGTGGTTGTATATACAGGTCAGTGTCAGTACCTTATTCAATGTGCAGGGATACTGGAGTGGTTGTATATACAGGTCAGTGTCAGTACCTTATTCAATGTGCAGGGATACTGGAGTGGTTGTATGTACAGGTCAGTGTCAGTACCTTATTCAATGTGCAGGGATACCGGAGTGGTTGTTTATACAGGTCAGTGTCAGTACCTTATTCAATGTGCAGGGGTACTGGAGTGGTTGTTTATACAGGTCAGTGTCAGTACGTTATTCAATGTGCAGGGGTACTGGAGTGGTTGTATGTACAGGTCAGTGTCAGTACCTTATTCAATGTGCAGGGGTACTGGAGTGGTTGTATATACAGGTCAGTGTCAGTACCTTATTCAATGTGCAGGGATACTGGAGTGGTTGTATGTACAGGTCAGTGTCAGTACCTTATTCAATGTGCAGGGATACTGGAGTGGTTGTATATACAGGTCAGTGTCAGTACCTTATTCAATGTGCAGGGGTACTGGAGTGGTTGTATATACAGGTCAGTGTCAGTACCTTATTCAATGTGCAGGGATACTGGAGTGGTTGTATATACAGGTCAGTGTCAGTACCTTATTCAATGTGCAGGGGTACTGGAGTGGTTGTATATACAGGTCAGTGTCAGTACCTTATTCAATGTGCAGGGGTACTGGAGTGGTTGTTTATACAGGTCAGTGTCAGCACCTTATTCAATGTGCAGGGATACTGGAGTGGTTGTAGTGGGTTTAAACATAACTAGTGACTAGTTGTAGGATACACATGTAAACTGGGCTGAAAAGTGACTGGTACCAGGAATATATAAATATTTATGGTAATATACTAAAGGTAATATACATTAAGGACACCTGCTCTTTCCACGACATAGACTGACCAGGTGAATACAGGTGAAAGCTATGATCCCTTATTGATGTCACTTGTTAAATCCACTTCAATCAGTGTAGATGAAGGGGAGGAGACAGGTCAAAGAAGGATTTTTAATCCTTGAGACAATTGAGACAAGGATTGTGTATGTGTGCCATTCGGAGGGTGAATGGGCAAGGCAAAGTGCCTTTGAACGGGGTATGGTCGTAGGTGCCAGGTGCACCGGTTTGTATCAAGAACTGCAATGCTGCTGGGACTTTTGGACTCAACAGTTTCCTGTGTGTATCAAGAATGGTCCACCACCCAAAGGACTTCCAGCCAACTTGACACAACTGTGGGAAGCATTGGAGTCAACATGGGCCAGCATTCCTGTGGAATGCTTTTGACACCTTTTGGAGTCCATGCCACTACAAATTGTAGCTGTTCTTGTGTCTGAGTGGGTAGAGTCCCATGGATGGGCATAGAGTCAGTGTGGGTAGTCTGTAGGAGAGGGAGAGAAGTAGCTGTCAGCCATTTAACAGTCTTATGGCCAGGGGACAGAAGCGGTTTAAGAGTCTGTTTGTCTGAGCCTTTCTTAGACATCTTCAGGCATGTACGTCTTGGATGGCTGGGAGCTCGCCCACAGTGATGTGCTGGGCCGTCTGCACCACCCACTGTAGGGCCATCCAGTCACGAGCAGTGCCAATGCCATACCAGACAATGATACAAGCAGTCAGGATGCTCTCAACGGTGTAGCTGTAAAAGTTCCTGAAGAGCCATGCCAAATGGTTTCAGCCTCCTGAGGGAGAAAAGGGGTCGCTGTGCCTTCACAACTGTTCTGGTGTGAAAGGACCATGTTAAGTCCTCAATGATGTGGACATTTTAGTCATTTAACTGTCAGGATTTGGCCAGGGTTGTTCCGGTTTTGGTCACTAGATGCCCCCATTGTGCTTTTTGACCCTTTTGTTTTCTCTTGTTCCCAGTTATTATTTGCACCTGTGCCTCATTTCCCCTGAATGTATTTAAACCCTTAGTTTTCCTCAGGTCTTTGCTCTGTGTTTGTATGTTAGCACCCAGCGATGCTGTGAACATTTGTTGCTCCAGTTGGACTCTCGTGCTACTCTGTTTTTGGTCTCATTTATTTTTTGATTATCTTTTGAGGCTTTTTTCTGCTGTACCCACCACCTTGTGGATTTACCTTTTGACTTGGAGGATTACCTTTGTTCTCTTGGAATTACTTTTGACGTTGTGGATTTATATTTTTGCCTGAAGAACTTTCCTTTTACTTTATTAAAACACCGTCTCAAGTACACCTATGATAGTATGAAGTGCTCAATAAGGCCAATAAATAAACCTTGAAAGTTATCAAAACACCTGGTAGTTTACTGGTAAACTTCTAAAGTAGGTGGGCATCGTGATCTAAAAGACAAAAATGATCCTACATCAGCACTCTTACTCTGAGACTCTTAATGAATACAGGCCCTGGCCTTGACCTTTACACCACAATATGTGGTAATTGTTGAACTGATGACGGCTAGCCATTATACAGGCTCCAGCCAGGCACTCAAAACTGATCTAACTAAACTTCTCAAATAGGCATCACCTCTATATCCGTTTCTGTCATTTACATGTTTCACCATAGTAATAATAATGAAAAAGAGGGAGTAAGAGAGACTCAGGCTGGAGGCACTGAAACGGAAGGCAGCATGCTCTGTTGAGAGAGAGACTCAGGCTGGAGGCCCTGATACTGAAGGCAGCATGCTCTGTTGAGAGACTCAGGCTGGAGGCACTGAAACGGAAGGCAGCGTGCTCTGTTGAGAGACTCAGGCTGGAGGCACTGAAACGGAAGGCAGCGTGCTCTGTTGAGAGACTCAGGCTGGAGGCACTGAAACGGAAGGCAGCGTGCTCTGTTGAGAGACTCTGAGAGACTCAGGCTGGAGGCACTGAAACGGAAGGCAGCGTGCTCTGTTGAGAGAGAGACTCAGGCTGGAGGCACTGAAACGGAAGGCAGCAGGCTCTGTTGAGAGACTCAGGCTGGAGGCACTGAAACGGAAGGCAGCGTGCTCTGTTGAGAGACTCAGGCTGGAGGCACTGAAACGGAAGGCAGCGTGCTCTGTTGAGAGACTCAGGCTGGAGGCACTGAAACGGAAGGCAGCGTGCTCTGTTGAGAGAGAGACTCAGGCTGGAGGCACTGAAACGGAAGGCAGCAGGCTCTGTTGAGAGACTCAGGCTGGAGGCACTGAAACGGAAGGCAGCGTGCTCTGTTGAGAGACTCAGGCTGGAGGCACTGAAACGGAAGGCAGCGTGCTCTGTTGAGAGACTCAGGCTGGAGGCACTGAAACGGAAGGCAGCGTGCTCTGTTGAGAGAGAGACTCAGGCTGGAGGCACTGAAACGGAAGGCAGCGTGCTCTGTTGAGAGACTCAGGCTGGAGGCACTGAAAAGGAAGGCAGCGTGCTCTGTTGAGAGACTCAGGCTGGAGGCAAACTGAAACGGAAGTCAGCGTGCTCTGTTGAGAGAGAGACTCAGGCTGGAGGCCCTGATACTGAAGGCAGCGTGCTCTGTTGAGAGAGAGACAGGCTGGAGGCACTGAAACGGAAGGCAGCATGCTCTGTTGAGAGAGAGACTCAGGCTGGAGGCCCTGATACTGAAGGCAGCGTGCTCTGTTGAGAGAGAGACTCAGGCTGGAGGCCCTGATACTGAAGGCAGCGTGCTCTGTTGAGAGAGAGACTCAGGCTGGAGGCCCTGATACTGAAGGCAGTGTGCTCTGTTGAGAGAGAGACTCAGGCTGGAGGCCCTGATACTGAAGGCAACATGCTCTGTTGAGAGAGAGACTCAGGCTGGAGGCCCTGATACTGAAGGCAGCATGCTCTGTTGAGAGAGAGACTCAGGCTGGAGGCCCTGACACTGAAGGCAGCATGCTCTGTTGAGAGAGAGACTGGAGAGAGAGACTCAGGCTGGAGCCCTGATACTGAAGGCTCTGTTCACTCAGGCTGGAGGCCCTGATACTGAAGGCAGCATGCTCTGTTGAGAGAGAGACTCAGGCTGGAGGCCCTGGTACTGAAGGCAGCATGCTCTGTTGAGAGAGAGACTCAGGCTGGAGGCCCTGGTACTGAAGGCAGCATGCTCTGTTGAGAGAGAGACTCAGGCTGGAGGCCCTGTGCCTTCACCACCCCTGGTCTCTCTAAATGGGCCCTGACAGCTTACAGCACACACAGCTTAGTTACAATACAGGTCTGGGCAACAGTCTGAGTTGTGCTGAGTGTCAACACTAAGCCTGTGGTGGAGACTAACTGAAAACAGAACCCTCCTCATCAAATTAGCCTAAAGAGAGGGGGTGGAGGGGATTTGGCAGCATTTCTCCTCCCTTCTCTTGCTGAGCAAACAACAATTGTGCCGCCTCATGCAGTTTCACTGTTTCAGTGGAAGAAGCTTTGGGGAAAAGTGTGCTTGCAGAACAAAAGATACCACAAGTCTTTTCCACCCAGTACTGGTAAAGGTGTGATGGTAAAAGTCCTCCTGCTTAGCGTTTCTCAGCTGACGTGGTGGGTTGTTCTGACATGGCCATCTCCTAACATTTTATTTGTCACATGTGCCGAATACAACAGGTGTACACATTATAGTGAAATGTTTACTTACAAGCACTTAACCAACAATGCAGTTTTAAGAAAATAAGAGTTGCAAAAACATTTACTAAATGAATAAATATATATTTTTAAATAATGAGGCTATATACAGGGTAGCCATTTGATGAACTGTTCAGCAATCTTATGGCTTGGGCTTAGAAGTTGTTAAGGAGCCTGTTGGACGTAGACTTGGCACTCCGGTACCGCTTGCCGCGCGAAAACAGAGAGAACAGTCTATGACTTTGGTGGTTGGGTCTTTGACAATTTTTGGGCCTTCTTTTGACAATGTCAAGTATATAGGTCCTGGATAGCAGGAAGCTTGGTCCCAGTGATGTACTGGGTCGTACAATCTACCCTCTGTAGCGCGTTACAGTCAGATGCTGAGTAGTTGCATACTAGGCAGTGATGCAACCGGTCAGAATGCTCTCAATGGTGCAGCTGTAGAATCTTTTCAGTCTCCTGCAGGGAATATGCATTGTCATGCCCTCTTCACGACTGTCTTGGTGTGTTTGGACCATGATAGTTTGTTGATGATGTGGACTCCAAGGAATTTGAAACTCTCGACCGCTCCACTACAGCCCTTTCGATGTTAATGGGGGCTTGTTCGGCCCTCCTTTTCCTGAAGTCCATAATCATCTCCTTTGTCTTGCTCACGTTTAGCGAAAAGTTTTTGCACCACACTGTCAGGCCTCTGACCTCCTCCCTATAGGCTGTCTCATCGATGTCGGTGATCTGGCCTACCACAGTTGTGTCGTCAGCAAACTTAATGATGGTGTTGGAGTCGTGCTTGGCCACAGGGAGTATAGGAGGAGACTAAGCACGCACCCCTGAGGGGCCCCAGTGTTGAAAATCAGCGTGGCAGATGTGTTGTTGCCTACCCTTACCACCTGGGTGCGGACCTTTGCAGAGGGAGGTGTTTTGTCCCAGGGTCCTTAGTGATGAGCTTTGTCAAATCAAATCAAATCAAATTTTATTTGTCACATACACATGGTTAGCAGATGTTAATGCGAGTGTAGCGAAATGCTTGTGCTTCTAGTTCCGACAATGCAGTAATAACGAACAAGTAATCTAACTAACAATTCCAAAAAACTACTGTCTTATACACATTGTAAGGGGATAAAGAATATGTACATAAGGATATATGAATGAGTGATGGTACAGAGCAGCATAGGCAAGATACAGTAGATGATATCGAGTACAGTATATACATATGAGATGAGTATGTAAACAAAGTGGCATAGTTAAAGTGGCTAGTGATACATGTATTTTTTTTATTTAATTTTTTTATTTATTTCACCTTTATTTAACCAGGTAGGCTAGTTGAGAACAAGTTCTCATTTGCAACTGCGACCTGGCCAAGATAAAGCATAGCAGTGTGAACAGACAACAGAGTTACACATGGAGTAAACAATTAACAAGTCAATAACACAGTAGAGGAAAAAATAAAAAAAGAGTCTATATACAATGTGTGCAAAAGGCATGAGGAGGTAGGCGAATAATTACAATTTTGCAGATTAACACTGGAGTGATAAATGATCAGATGGTCATGTACAGGTAGAGATATTGGTGTGCAAAAGAGCAAGTAAATAAATAAAAACAGTATGGGGATGAGGTAGGTGAAAATGGGTGGGCTATTTACCAATAGACTATGTACAGCAGCAGCGATCGGTTAGCTGCTCAGATAGCTGATGTTTGAAGTTGGTGAGGGAGATAAAAGTCTCCAACTTCAGCGATTTTGCAATTCGTTCCAGTCACAGGCAGCAGAGTACTGGAATGAAAGGCGGCCAAATGAGGTGTTGGCTTTAGGGATGATCAGTGAGATACACCTGCTGGAGCGCGTGCTACGGATGGGTGTTGCCATCGTGACCAGTGAACTGAGATAAGGCGGAGCTTTACCTAGCATGGACTTGTAGATGACCTGGAGCCAGTGGGTCTGGCGACGAATATGTAACGAGGGCCAGCCGACCAGAGCATACAGGTCGCAGTGGTGGGTGGTATAAGGTGCTTTAGTGACAAAACGGATGGCACTGTGATAGACTGCATCCAGTTTGCTGAGTAGAGTGTTGGAAGCCATTTTGTAGATGACATCGCCGAAGTCGAGGATCGGAAGGATAGTCAGTTTTACTAGGGTAAGCTTGGCGGCGTGAGTGAAGGAGGCTTTGTTGCGGAATAGAAAGCCGACTCTTGATTTGATTTTCGATTGGAGATGTTTGATATGAGTCTGGAAGGAGAGTTTGCAGTCTAGCCAGACACCTAGGTACTTATAGATGTCCACATATTCAAGGTCGGAACCATCCAGGGTGGTGATGCTAGTCGGGCATGCGGGTGCAGGCAGCGATCGGTTGAAAAGCATGCATTTGGTTTCACTAGCGTTTAAGAGCAGTTGGAGGCCACGGAAGGAGTGTTGTATGGCATTGAAGCTTGTTTGGAGGTTAGATAGCACAGTGTCCAATGATGGGCCGAAAGTATATAGAATGGTGTCGTCTGCGTAGAGGTGGATCAGGGAATCGCCCGCAGCAAGAGCAACATCATTGATATATACAGAGAAAAGAGTCGGCCCGAGAATTGAACCCTGTGGCACCCCCATAGAGACTGCCAGAGGACCGGACAGCATGCCCTCCGATTTGACACACTGAACTGTCTGCAAAGTAATTGGTGAACCAGGCAAGGCAGTCATCCGAAAAACCGAGGCTACTGAGTCTGCCGATAAGAATATGGTGATTGACAGAGTCGAAAGCCTTGGCAAGGTCAATGAAGACGGCTGCACAGTACTGTCTTTTATTGATGCCGGTTATGATATCGTTTAGTACCTTGAGTGTTGCTGAGGTGCACCCGTGACCGGCTCGGAAACCAGATTGCACAGCGGAGAAGGTACGGTGGGATTCGAGATGGTCAGTGACCTGTTTGTTGACTTGGCTTTCGAAGACCTTAGATAGGCAGGGCAGGATGGATATAGGTCTGTAACAGTTTGGGTCCAGGGTGTCTCCCCCTTTGAAGAGGGGGATAACTGCGGCAGGTTTCCAATCCTTGGGGATCTCAGATCGATATGAAAGAGAGGTTGAACAGGCTGGTAATAGGGGTTGCGACAATGGCGGCGGAAAGTTTCAGAAATAGGGGGTCCAGATTGTCAAGCCCAGCTGATTTGTACGGGTCCAGGTTTTGCAGCTCTTTCATGACATCTGCTATCTGGATTTGGGTAAAGGAGAACCTGGAGAGGCTTGGGCGAGGAGCTGCCGGGGGGGCAGAGCTGTTGGCCGAGGTTGGAGTAGCCAGGCGGAAGGCATGGCCAGCCGTTGAGAAATGCTTATTGAAGTTTTCGATAATCATGGATTTATCGGTGGTGACCGTGTTTCCTAGCCTCAGTGCAGTGGACAGCTGGGAGGAGGTGCTCTTGTTCTCCATGGACTTCACAGTGTCCCAGAACTTTTTGGAGTTGGAGCTACAGGATGCAAACTTCTGCCTGAGGAAGCTGGCCTTAGCTTTCCTGACTGACTGCGTGTATTGGTTCCGGACTTCCCTGAACAGTTGCATATCCCGGGGACTATTCGATGCTATTGCAGTCCGCCACAGGATGTTTTTGTGCTGGTCGAGGGCAGTCAGGTCTGGGGTGAACCAAGGACTGTATCTGTTCTTAGTTCTGCATTTTTTGAACGGAGCATGCTTATCTAAAATGGTAAGGAAGTTACTTTTAAAGAATGACCAGGCATCCTCAACTGACGGGATGAGGTCACCCGGTCACCCGGGTACCCGGGCCAGGTCGATTAGAAAGGCCTGCTCACAGAAGTGTTTTAGGGAGCGTATTACATAAGGATGCAGTCGATGATATAGAGTACAGTATCTACGTATGCATATGAGATGAAAAATGTAGGGTAAGTAACATTATATAAGGTAGCATTGTTTAAAGTGGCTAGTGATATATTTACATCATTTCCCATCAATTCCCATTATTAAAGTGGCTGGAGTAGAGTCAGTGTCATTGACAGTGTGTTGGCAGTAGCCACTCAATGTTAGTGGTGGCTGTTTAACAGTCTGATGGCCTTGAGATAGAAGCTGTTTTTCAGTCTCTCGGTCCCAGCTTTGATGCACCTGTACTGACCTCGCCTTCTGGATGACAGCGGGGTGAACAGGCAGTGGCTCGGGTGGTTGATGTCCTTGATGATCTTTATGGCCTTCCTGTAGCATCGGGTGGTGTAGGTGTCCTGGAGGGCGGGTAGTTTGCCCCCGGTGATGCGTTGTGCAGACCTCACTACCCTCTGGAGAGCCTTACTGTTGAGGGCGGTGCAGTTGCCATACCAGGCGGTGATACAGCCCGCCAGGATGCTCTCGATTGTGCATCTGTAGAAGTTTGTGAGTGCTTTTGGTGACAAGCCGAATTTCTTCAGCCTCCTGAGGTTGAAGAGGCGCTGCTGCGCCTTCCTCACGATGCTGTCTGTGTGAGTGGACCAATTCAGTTTGTCTGTGATGTGTATGCCGAGGAACTTAAAACTTGCTACCCTCTCCACTACTGTTCCATCGATGTGGATGGGGGGTGTTCCCTCTGCTGTTTCCTGAAGTCCACAATCATCTCCTTAGTTTTGTTGACGTTGAGTGTGAGGTTATTTTCCTGACACCACACTCCGAGGGCCCTCACCTCCTCCCTGTAGGCCGTCTCGTCGTTGTTGGTAATCAAGCCTACCACTGTTGTGTCGTCCGCAAACTTGATGATTGAGTTGGAGGCGTGCGTGGCCATGCAGTCGTGGGTGAACAGGGAGTACAGGAGAGGGCTCAGAACGCACCCTTGTGGGGCCCCAGTGTTGAGGATCAGCGGGGAGGAGATGTTGTTGCCTACCCTCACCACCTGGGGGCGGCCCGTCAGGAAGTCCAGTACCCAGTTGCACAGGGCGGGGTCGAGACCCAGGGTCTCGAGCTTGATGACGAGCTTGGAGGGTACTATGGTGTTGAATGCCGAGCTGTAGTCGATGAACAGCATTCTCACATAGGTATTCCTCTTGTCCAGATGGGTTAGGGCAGGGTGCAGTGTGGTTGAGATTGCATCGTCTGTGGACCTATTTGGGCGGTAAGCAAATTGGAGTGGGTCTAGGGTGTCAGGTAGGGTGGAGGTGATATGGTCCTTGACTAGTCTCTCAAAGCACTTCATGATGACGGATGTGAGTGCTACGGGGCGGTAGTCGTTTAGCTCAGTTACCTTAGCTTTCTTGGGAACAGGAACAATGGTGGCCCTCTTGAAGCATGTGGGAACAGCAGACTGGTATAGGGATTGATTGAATATGTCCGTAAACACACCGGCCAGCTGGTCTGCGCATGCTCTGAGGGCGCGGCTGGGGATGCCGTCTGGGCCTGCAACCTTGCGAGGGTTAACACGTTTAAATGTCTTACTCACTTCGGCTGCAGTGAAGGAGAGACCGCATGTTTTCGTTGCAGGCCGTGTCAGTGGCACTGTATTGTCCTCAAAGCGGGCAAAAAAGTTATTTAGTCTGCCTGGGAGCAAGACATCCTGGTCCGTGACTGGGCTGGGTTTCTTCCTGTAGTCCGTGATTGACTGTAGACCCTGCCACATGCCTCTTGTGTCTGAGCCATTGAATTGAGATTCTACTTTGTCTCTGTACTGGCGATTAGCTTGTTTGATAGCCTTGCGGAGGGAATAGCTGCACTGTTTGTATTCAGTCATGTTACCAGACACCTTGCCCTGATTAAAAGCAGTGGTTCGCGCCTTCAGTTTCACACGAATGCTGCCATCAATCCACGGTTTCTGGTTAGGGAATGTTTTAATCGTTGCTATGGGAACGACATCTTCAACGCACGTTCTAATGAACTCGCACACCGAATCAGCGTATTCGTCAATGTTGTTGTCTGACGCAATACGAAACATCTCCCAGTCCACGTGATGGAAGCAGTCTTGGAGTGTGGATTCAGCTTGGTCGGACCAGCGTTGGACAGACCTCAGCGTGGGAGCTTCTTGTTTTAGTTTCTGTCTGTAGGCAGGGATCAACAAAATGGAGTCGTGGTCAGCTTTTCCGAAATGGGGGCGGGGCAGGGCCTTATATGTGTCGCGGAAGTTAGAGTAACAATGATCCAGGGTCTTTCCACCCCTGGTTGCGCAATCGATATGCTGATAAAATTTAGGGAGTCTTGTTTTCAGATTAGCCTTGTTAAAATCCCCAGCTACAATGAATGCAGCCTCCGGATAAATCGTTTCCAGTTTGCAGAGAGTTAAATAAAGTTCGTTCAGAGCCATCGATGTGTCTGCTTGGGGGGGGATATATACGGCTGTGATTATAATCGAAAGATTTTTGTTTCTGTCAGCGCGATGCGTGGAGAAACCCGCTCGCTGCACCGCTTCGGATAGCGTCTCTCCAGTTAGCCATGTTTCCGTGAAGCATAGAACGTTGTGGGCACTATGGTGTTGAACGCTGAGCTGTAGTCAATTAAAATACCCCACAAGACATGCCACAAGAGGTCTCTTCACAGTCCCCAAGCCCATAATAGACTATGGGAGGCACCCAGTACTACATAGAGCCATGACTACATGCAACTCTATTCCACGTCAAGTAACTGACACAAGCAGTAAAATTCGATTTTAAAAAATAAATAAAAAGACCTTGTGGAACAGCGGGGACTGTGAAGCAACACAAACATTGGCACAGACACATGAATACACACACATACATACGCACTATACATACACATGGATTTAGTCCTGTAGATATGTGGTAGGGGTGGAGTAGGGGTCTGAGGGCACACGGTGTGTTGTGAAATCTGTGAATGTATTGTAATGTTTTAAAGTTGTATAAATCACCTTAATTTAGCTGGACCCCAGGAAGAGGAGCTCCTGCTTTGGCAGCAGCTAATGGGGATCCATAATAAAATGCCAAATATATAAAGACAATTGTGCCTACTGGTTTCCTTAATACAAGTAATTAGAAATAATTCATACTTTTACTTTTGATACTTAAGTACATTTTTGTAATTACATTTACTTTTGATACTTGAGTATATTTAAAACCAAATACTTTTAGACTTTTACTCAAGTAGTATTTTACCGGGTGACTTTCACTTTGACTTGAGTCATTTTCTATTTATCTTTACATTTACTCAAGTATGACAATTGTGTACTTTTTCCACCACTGTACTGTAGAATATCAACTTGCTGGTTTGATCAAAAACAGGAAGTGATGAAAGCTAACTCCTTTCCTTTGCCATATGCAGCTCTCTCTCTCTCTGCCTCTACCCTACCTCTCTCTCTGTCTCTCCCAAAACTCTCCCTCTCTCGCTTTCTCTCCCCTACCTCTCTCTCTCTTTGTCGCTCCCCTACCTCTCTCTCGCTGTCTCTTCCCTACCTCTCGGAGTGTCTCGTGTACGTGTCTCTCTCAGTCTGCCTCTCTCTTCACATTCTAAGAATGTGTTCTCAGAAGTTCTTTCCAGGAATGCAGTTATGGAATGCAGTTAAGTATGTGATTGTGATGTGACTTTA
Organism: Oncorhynchus tshawytscha; assembly: GCF_018296145.1. Lineage (NCBI taxonomy): Eukaryota > Metazoa > Chordata > Actinopteri > Salmoniformes > Salmonidae > Oncorhynchus > Oncorhynchus tshawytscha. The sequence goes on along the minus strand of NC_056429.1, from coordinate 95,385,792 downwards.
AACTAACAACATTTTTAGAATGACACATAGGATAAATACAATGGCCAAAAGTATGTGGATGCCTGCTAGGTGAACATCTCATTCCAAAATCATGTGCATTAATGTGGAGCTGGTAAGGCTTTCCACTTGATGTTGGAACATTGCTGCGGGACTTACTTCCATTCAGTTACAAGAGCATTAGTAAGGTCTGGCACTGATGTTGGGCGATTAGGCCTGGCTCACAGTCGGCATTCCAATTCATCCCAAAGGTGTTAGATGGGTTTGAGGACAGGGCTCTGTGCAGGTCACCGATCTCGACAAACCATTTCTCTATGGATCTCGCTTTGTGCGTGGGGGCATTGTCATGCTGAAACAGGAAAGGGCCTTCCCCAAACTGTTGTCACAAAGTTGGAAGCACAGAATCGTCTAGAAATGTCATTGTATACTGTAGTGTTAAGATTTCTCTTCACAGGAACAAAGGGGCCTAGCCCGAACCGTGAAAAACAGCCCCAGACCATTATTCCTCTTCCACCAAACTTTACAGTTGGCACTGTGCATTGGGGCAGGTAGCGTCCTCCTGGCCAAACCTAGATTTGTCCGTCAGACTGCCAGATTGTATTGCGTGATTAATCACTCCAGAGAAGGCGCTTCAGAGTTCACTAGAGGTGAGCTTTACACCACTCTAGCCAACGCTTGCACACAGTGATCTTAAACTTTTGTGCGTCTTCTCGGCCAAGGATACCCATTTCATGAAGCTCCCGACAAACAGTTATTTTGCTGATGCTGCTTCCAGAGGCAGTTTGGAACTCGGTAGTGACTAGTTGTACATGCTAGCTCCAACACCATTAGGAGAGAAGATGGCCAAACCTTTGTTGCTGCCCTATGCAACAGCCTATGCAACAGCTGGAATGATCAGGACAAATGAGTGAGTCTTGTTCATCTCATAATACCTTTAAATGTCATCCCATGTGTTATCAAGGTGCTATATATGTAGAGGATTAGAGAGGGGCAAGATGTCAGGAACTTATCTAGGTAGTAAAACCGAGCCCCTCAGATGGGTTTAGAGAACTTCTCATTACCCCCTCAATGACCGGGAGAGAAAAGGCTTCATTAACTTCTTATGGCTGCAGGGGCAGTATTGAGTAGCTTGGATGAAAGGTTCCCAGAGGTGACCAGAGTTGCTAATATATGCATATTATTATTATTATTATTGGATAGAAAACACTCTGACATTTCTAAAACTGTTTGAATGATGTCTGTGAGTATAACAGAACTCATATGGCAGGCAAAAACCTGAGAAGAAATCCAAACAGGAAGTGGGAAATCTGAGGTTGGTCGATTTTCAACCCAGGCCCTATTGAATTCACAGTGGGATATGGATGAAGTTGAATGGAAACTTGAATGAGGCTTCTACTGTGTTGTGGGCCTGAATAAGAGCTGAATGAGTCAGGTTACTGGCAGAGAGCCATTTCCTGGTCACGTGCATTCCACATGATATCGACCTGCGTTCCATTGCTCCTCTACACACAAAGGAATTCACAAAGGAACTTTACTGAAGATTTAGGATAAAAAACATCCCGAAGATTGATTCTATACTTTGTTTGAAATGTTTCTAAGACCTGTAATATACATTTTTGAAGTTTTTGTCTGAAGTTATGCTGGACCTGCACAAGCGTTTGGGTTTGTATACCTAAGCCCTAACAAAAGTAGCTACTTGGACATAAATAATGGACATTATCGAACAAATCAAGCATTTATTGTGGAACTGCGATTCCTGGGAGTGAATTCTGATGAAGATCATCAAAGTTAAGGGAATATTTATAGTGTCATTTCTGATTTCTCTTGACTCCAACATGGCGGAAAATTTGTTTTCTGAGCGCCGTCTCAGAGTATTGCATGGTTTGCTTTTTTCCTTAAAGTTGTTTTAAAATCTGACACAGCAGTTGCATTAAGGAGAGGTATTTATCTATATTTCCATGTCTATAACACTTGATTTTCATCTACATTTACAATGAGTATTACTGTAATGATGTGGCTCTCTGCAATATCACCGGATGTTTTTGGAACTAGTGAACGTAACGCGCCAATGTAAACTCAGATGTTTTGATATAAATATGAACTTTATCAAACAAAACATACATGTATTGTGTAACATGAAGTCCTATGAGTGTCATCTGATGAAGATCATCAAAGCTTAGTGATTAATTTTATCTCTATTTGTGCTGTTTGTGACTCCTCTCTTTGGCTGGAAAAATGGCTGAGTTTTTCTTTGGCTTGGTGGTGACCTAACACAATCGTTTGTGGTGCTTTCGCTGCAAAGCCTATTTGAATTTGGATACTGTGGTGAGATTAACAACAAGATTACCATGAAAACGGTATAAGATACATGTATGTTGGAGGATTTTTAGTTATGAGATGTTGTTTTGCACTTTCACTGGCAGTTGTCATCTCGATTCCGTTAACGGAATAGCAGCCATAAGAAGTTTTTAAGGCTCATACAGACATTTTTAAGGCTCATACAGACATTTTTAAAGGTGCATACAGAGCCTTCACAACCTTGACTTTTTCCTCATTTTGTTACAGTGTTATTCTATTTGAATTTTAACATTTTGATTGATTTACTTTTTAGTTTTTTTTTGTGGTATCCAATTGGTAGTTTGAGTCTTGTCCCATCACTACAACTCCCGTATGGACTCCCTCGGGACAGACGAAGGTCGAGAGCCATGCATCCTCCGAAACACCAAGCTGCACTGCTTTTTGACACACTGCTCGCTTAACCCGGAAGCCAGCCGAACCAATGTGTTGGAGGAAACACTGTACAACTGGCGACCTCATGTGTTTCCCGGTCGCGGATAGCTGCGACACGCCCGTGATCAAACCTGGATCTGTAGTGACTTCTCAAATGGATTAAAAAAATACTACATTCTCAGCAATCTACACACAATAACACAATAACCAATAATGACTAAGCGAAAACAGGATTTTAGATTTTTTTTCAAATGTATTAAAAATAGAATAAAACAAACACCTTATTTACATAAGTATTCAGACCCTTTGCTATGAGACTCAAAATTGAGCTCAGGTGCATCATGTTCCACTGATCATCCTTGAGATGTTTCTACAACTTGATTGGAGTCCACCTGTGGTAAATGCAATTGATTGGACATGATTTGGAAAGGCACACACCTGTCTATATAAGCTCCCAGAGTTGACAGTGCATGTCAGAGCAAATACCAAGCCATGAGGTCAAAGAAATTGTCCGTAGGGCTCCGAAACAGGATTGTGTTGAGGCACAGATCTGGGGTAGGGTACCAAAACATTACTACAGCATTGAAGGTCCCCAAGAACACTGTGGACTCCATCATTCTTAAATGGAAGAGTGATAGAGTGGCCAGACAGAAGCCACTCCTCAGTAAATGGCACATGACAGCCCACTTGGAGTTTGCCTAAAGGCACCAAAGGACTATCAGACCATGAGAAACAAGATTCTCTGGTCCGATGAAACCAAGATTGAAGCATGGTGGTCACAGCATCATGCTCTGGGGATGTTTTTCAGCGGCAGGGGCTGAGAGACTAGTCAGGATCGAGGGAAAGATGACCGGAGCAAAGTACAGAGAGATCCCTGATGAAAACCTGCTCCAGAGCACTCAAGGCTTCAGAATGGGGCAAAGGTTCACCCTTCAACAGGACAACAACCCGAAGCACACAGCCAAGCCAACGCAGGAGTGGCTTTGGGACAAGTCTCTGAATGTCCTTGAGTGGCCCAGCTAGAGCCTAGACTTGAATCCGATCAAACATCTCTGGAGAGACCTGAAAGTAGCTGTGCAGCAACGCTCCCCTTCCAACCTGACAGAGCTTGAGAGGATCTGCAGAGAAGAATGGGAGAAACTCCCCAATACAGGAGTGCCAAGCTTATAGCGTCATACCCAAGAAGACTCAAGGCTGTAATCGCTGCCAAAGGTGCTTCAACAAAATACTGAGTAAAGGGTCTGAATACTTATGTAAATGTGTTATTTAATTTTAAAATGTCTAAAAACCTGTTTTTGCTTTGTCATGATGGGCTATTGTGTGTAGATTGATGAGGGGAAAAAGCAACTTAATCAGTTTTAGAATAAGGCTGTAACATAACATTTGGAAAAAGCCAAGGGGCCTGAATACTTTCCGAAGGCCCTGTAAGGCCCTGTAAGGCCCTGCACGGCCCTGTAAGGCCCCGTAAGGCACTGTAAGGGCATGAACGATTCATACATGCTGATATACGTTACCTGCAGGCTTTACGTAGACGACCAAAACAATCACTACCTCTAACATCAATAGTCCAGCAATAGTATCACAAGTCAGACAAATAATGTGATAGACTGGAAACCAAGACTAGTCCAACAATATGATGACTGAAATACTGCACCTTAATGCTATTATTGAATCTAATGAATATGATGAGTTATTTCTAAGCGTTAAATCAACTATTTTAATAAAAATCTAAGGATCTACTTTCAAAGCCTGATACCATATGTGCATTAAACAGATCTCCACTTTAATAGAGTGCTTGTTGCATTCAGAAATCCCTTTCCTTCTCCCTTTAAAAAACTTTGTGAGGAGTTTTCCCTGGCCTCAAAGTCAGTAAGACACAGGAATTTCCATTTTCCGAGTGGAAAAAAAGATTCATGAAAGAAAGTCCTTTGATTGAAACAGAGTGGGAGAGGGAGAGTGACTGTGCTCTCATCAGCATGCTATGCTTCGTTGTGGACCAGTTAGTGTCCTCTTTTCATATCTTTGATGCTTTTCATTTTGGCAGTATAGAAGTAGATGGGTAGGTAAATAAAGAGGACACAGTAGGAAAAGTGGTCACCTGGGTAAAATATGTTTGTTATGTGTGGGACCCCAGTAAGACTAGCTGTCAAATGAAAAATACATTAGGAACCAAGTGTCTCTTTAAAAGAGAGAGAGGGCAAGAGAGGAGAAGAGGGACAAAGGGGAAGAGAGGAGAAGAGAGGAGAAGAGGGACAAAGGGGAAGAGAGGAGAAGAAAGAAAGGGGAAGAGAGGAGAAGAGGGATATAAAGGGGAAGATAGGAGAAGAGAGAAAGGGGAAGAGGGATATAAAGGGGAAGGGAGGAGAAGAGGGACGTGAAGGGGAAGAGGGACATAACAGGGAAAAGAGGAGAAGAGGGACATAAAGGGGAAGATAAAGGGGAAGGGAGGAGAAGAGGGACGTGAAGGGGAAGAGGGACATAACAGGGAAAAGAGGAGAAGAGGGACAAAGTGGAAGAGAGGAGAAGAGAGAAAGGGGAAGATGGAAGGAGAGGGGAGAGGAGATGAGAGGAGAAGAGAGGAGGAAAGGAAGAGAAGGAGACAGATTGGGGAAGAGAGGGGTAGAGAGAGGGTACAAAGAGAAGGGGAGAGAGGGGAAGAGAGGGAAATAGAGGAGGAGAGAAATATAGGGGAAGAGAGAAATAGAGGAGAAGATATGGAAAGAGAGAGGGGGAGAGAGGGGAAGGAAAACGGGGGAAGAGAAGGAAAGAGAATGAAAGAGAGTGGAAGAGAAGGAAATAGAGGGGAAGAGAGGGGAAAAGGGGGAGAGTTTCCAGAGCCAAAACAAATAAAGTGATTAGGGTTAACCTGATAATAAGCTGTCATGCCTCATCAGGCACCTACTTTACTTAGGCCCCAGGCTTGGAGGAGCTGCAACGTTATACAGCTTATCCAAAATAACAAACATTCCTGAAAGTCTTTGGGAAACTTTATGGAACTTTGCAACCCTAATCAGAAAACCACCAACTTTGATGCGGAACGGATGACACTTTGTTTTTTTAACAAGACAAACACAAAGACAACAAACAAACAAACATAGCTAGTGCCTAGTCATTAAACAGACATCTTAACTACTTCGTTGAGCAAAGCCATGTGCAATAAGTCTTTGCCCTGCGTAGTTTCCCTCCCCAAATGACTTGTCTTTGTTGTTGCCAAGATACTTACTTTACTCTTCTTCTGTTCACAACAAAAAGACAAACTGCTGGAGTTCCAGCCAAGTCTAAGATCTCCTTATTTAGAATAGATAGGCTGGGATGGTTAAAAGAAGCGGATGGGAGAAAACTGCTCAAATGACTCAACTCGTCCTAACCTGCTCTGGAGACAAACTTTGTTTCCCCATGTCTCCAATCATCAGAAGCTTCTGTTAAAACTATTGAAGCAGTCTTCAGGAAAATTGGAATTGAATTCAGGCTGAATTGAAATGGAACCGATCCCCACCCTGGAAAGCATGGGGATATAAAGCAAACATATACAGTCACATGTTCTGGGACTTCCAGGAGAGAATGTGACGAGGAAGTCAAGAGGATCTGCACATGCTCACTGCTCTGTATCTTTGGCCAACAGACAAATAGACAGACGGACAGGAGAGATCTGAGCAGATGTTCCTTATAACAGCTTCACACAATGCCAGGCCAAGAGACACAGCATGTCATCAACCTCATTAACTAGGATTTTACTATTCCAGGAGACTTGTCACATCTTGGACCCTGGAAAACGCTGAGTATGAACAAGTTCTTATGCCATGATAATAGATTTACTTGGTCACATTATATACAACAAATCTTGTCAATACAAAATTGGTGTAATTACTAATCTAACTAAGTGGAAGTTAAAACACTACATAATATTGTTTAAAGAGATGACTATGTCTGTGTAGTGCCTTCTGCATGTTTGTTTAGTGTTTACCATGGCAACGAAAGGCTCAGGACTTCCAGGGGCCAGATCCTGAGGGTCCTGTCTTCTGAGGCACTCAGACACCTGTCTGCTGTGACTCCAGGCCACACGGCTCACTGCCCTGTCATGAGCTGGTTACACATTCAGAGTTGTGCCGGATCAGCATGGAGCTGATTGAACCACAGTAGTGCATGGAGCTGATGGAACCACAGTAGTACATGGAGCTGATGGAACCACAGTAGTGCATGGAGCTGATGGAAACACAGTAGTACATGGAGCTGATGGAAACACAGTAGTACATGGAGCTGATGGAACCACAGTAGTACATGGAGCTGATGGAACCACAGTAGTGCATGGAGCTGATGGAAACACAGTAGTACATGGAGCTGATGGAAACACAGTAGTGCATGGAGCTGATGGAACCACAGTAGTGCATGGAGCTGATGGAACCACAGTAGTACATGGAGCTGATGGAAACACAGTAGTACATGGAGCTGATGGAACCACAGTAGTGCATGGAGCTGATGGAAACACAGTAGTGCATGGAGCTGATGGAAACACAGTAGTGCATGGAGCTGATGGAACCACAGTAGTGCATGGAGCTGATGGAACCACAGTAGTACAGCTGATGAGCTGAAACCACAGTAGTACATGGAGCTGATGGAACCACAGTAGTGCATGGAGCTGATGGAAACACAGTAGTACATGGAGCTGAGCTGTACATGGAACCACAGTAGTACATGGAGCTGATGGAACCACAGTAGTACATGGAGCTGATGGAACCACAGTAGTACATGGAGCTGATGGAACCACAGTAGTATGCATGGAGCTGATGGAACCCAGTAGTACATGGAGCTGATGGAACCACAGTAATGCATGGAGCTGTGGAACCACATGGCATGGAGCTGATGGAACCACAGTAGTACATGGAGCTGATGGAAGCTGATGGAACCACAGTAGTACATGGAGCTGATGGAACCACAGTAGTACATGGAGCTGATGGAACCATAGTAGTGCATGGTACTGATGGAACCACAGTAGTACATGGAGCTGATGGAACCACAGTAGTGCATGGAGCTGATGGAACCACAGTAGTGCATGAAGCTGATGGAACCAAATCAAATTTTATTTGTCACATACACATGGTTAGCAGATGTTAATGCGAGTGTAGCGAAATGCTTGTGCTTCTAGTTCCGACAATGCAGTAATAACCAACAAGTAATCTAACTAACAATTCCAAAACTACTGTCTTATACACACAGGTGTAGGGGGATAAAGAATATGTACATAAAGATATATGAATGAGTGATGGTACAGAGCGGCATAGGCAAGATACAGTAGATGGTATCGAGTACAGTATATACATATGAGATGAGTATGTAAACAAAGTGGCATAGTTAAAGTGGCTAGTGATACATGTATTACATAAAGATGCAGTAGATGATATAGAGTACAGTATATACGTATACATATGAGATGAATAATGTAGGGTATGTAAACATTATAATAGGTAGCATTGTTTAAAGTGGCTAGTGATATATTTTACATAATTTCCCATCAATTCCCATTATTAAAGTGACTGGAGTTGAGTCAGTGTGTTGGCAGCAGCCACTCAATGTTAGTGGTGGCTGTTTAACAGTCTGATGGCCTTGAGATAGAAGCTGTTTTTCAGTCTCTCGGTCCCAGCTTTGATGCACCTGTACTGACCTCGCCTTCTGGATGATAGCGGGGTGAACAGGCAGTGGCTCGGGTGGTTGTTGTCCTTGATGATCTTTATGGCCTTCCTGTAACATCGGGTGGCGTAGGTGTCCTGGAGGGCAGGTAGTTTGCCCCCGGTGATGCGCTGTGCAGACCTCACTACCCTCTGGAGAGCTTAACGGTTGTGGGCGGAGCAGTTGCCGTACCAGGCGGTGATACAGCCCGCCAGGATGCTCTCGATTGTGCATCTGTAGAAGTTTGTGAGTGCTTTTGCTGACAAGCCAAATTTCTTCAGCCTCCTGAGGTTGAAGAGGCGCTGCTGCACCTTCTTCACGATGCTGTCTGTGTGGGTGGACCAATTCAGTTTGTCTGTGATGTGTATGCCGAGGAACTTAAAACTTACTACCCTCTCCACTACTGTTCCATCGATGTGGATAGGGGGGTGTTCCCTCTGCTGTTTCCTGAAGTCCACAATCATCTCCTTAGTTTTGTTGACGTTGAGTGTGAGGTTATTTTCCTGACACCACACTCCGAGGGCCCTCACCTCCTCCCTGTAGGCTGTCTCATCGTTGTTGGTAATCAAGCCTACCACTGTTGTGTCGTCCGCAAACTTGATAATTGAGTTGGAGGCGTGCGTGGCCACGCAGTCGTGGGTGAACAGGGAGTACAGGAGAGGGCTCAGAACGCACCCTTGTGGGGCCCCAGTGTTGAGGATCAGCGGGGTGGAGATGTTGTTGCCTACCCTCACCACCTGGGCGCGGCCCATCAGAAAGTCCAGTACCCAGTTGCACAGGGCGGGGTCGAGACCCAGGGTCTCGAGCTTGATGACGAGCTTGGAGGGTACTATGGTGTTAAATGCCGAGCTGTAGTCGATGAACAGCATTCTCACATAGGAATAGTGTGTAGTGCATGGAGCTGATGGAACCACAGTAGTGCATGGAGCTGATGGAACCACAGTAGTGCATGGAGCTGATGGAACCACAGTAGTACATGGAGCTGATGGAACCACAGATGAACATCACTTTGTTAGTCAGTAGTGCATAAAGTTGGATGGAACCACAGATGAACATCACTTTGTTAGTCAGTAGTACATGGAGCTGATGGAACCACAGATGAACATCACTTTGTTAGTCAGTAGTGCATAAAGTTGGATGGAACCACAGATGAACATCACTTTGTTAGTCAGTAGGACATGGAGCTGATGGAACAGTCTCAGGCAGAGTAAGGACAGAGTGGAGGAGTAAACTATTCATGACCCTATAGTTACCTTGTCTGTCATTTTACCTCTACTGTCCTCTAGTGTAGCTGGTCTCACAGCACCTCCCCAAGCCCTGGTCTACACTGCTGTCCACAGTGAGGTTGGCAATGTTAGTCTGTCTTAGTGTGGTTGGGTTCTGAACAGCTACCTGACTGACTGGTGTTGGTGTTTGTGTGTGGATGGATGGGAGGGCCAGAGATGTAGGATCCTGTGGTCTGCCGACAGCCTCAGGAGCCTGAAGAAATTTGGCTTTGGCACCTAAAACCCTCACAAACTTTTAGGGAGCACAATTGAGAGCATCGTGTCGTGCTGTCTCACCGCCTGGTACGGCCACTGCACTGCCCACAACTGCAGGGCTCTCCAGAGGATGGTGTGCCCAACGCATCACCGGGGGCAAACTACCTGCCCTCCAGGACATCTACAGTACCCAATGTCACAGAAGGCCAAAAAGACAACAACCACTTGGGCCGCTGCCTGTTCACCCCACTATCATCCAGAAGTTGAGGTCAGTACAGGTGCATTAGACTGTTAAATAGCCATCACTAGCACCTTAGAGGCTGCTGCCTACATACATAGACTTGAAATCACTGGCCACTTTAATAACGGAACACTAGTCACGTGATTAATGTTTACATATTTTGCATTACTCATCTCATATGTATATATTTTATTCTACTGATTTTTAGTCAATGCCGCTCTGACATTGCTCGCCCAAATATTTACATATTCTTAATTCCATTCCTTTACTTTAGATTTGTGTGTATTTATTGTGTGTATTGTTGTTAAAGTGTTAGATATTACTTGTTAGATATCACTGCTCTGTTGGAGCTACACCCGCAATAACAACGGCTAACCATGTGTATGTGACCAATACAATTTGTCTCTGTACTGGCGCTTAGCTTGTTTGATAGCCTTGCGGAGGGAATAGCTGCACTGTTTGTATTCAGTCATGTTACCAGACACCTTGCCCTGATTAAAAGCAGTGGTTCGCGCCTTCAGTTTCACACGAATGCTGCCATCAATCCACGGTTTCTGGTTAGGGAATGTTTTAATCGTTGCTATGGGAACGACATCTTCAACGCACGTTCTAATGAACTCGCACACCGAATCAGCGTATTCGTCAATGTTGTTGTCTGACGCAATACGAAACATCTCCCAGTCCACGTGATGGAAGCCGTCTTGGAGTGTGGAGTCAGCTTGGTCGGACCAGCGTTGGACAGACCTCAGCGTGGGAGCCTCTTGTTTTAGTTTCTGTCTGTAGGCAGGGATCAACAAAATGGATTCGTGGTCAGCTTTTCCGAAAGGGGGGCGGGGCAGGGCCTTATATGCGTCGCGGAAGTTAGAGTAACAATGATCCAGGGTCTTTCCACCCCTGGTTGCGCAATCGATATGCTGATAAAATTTAGGGAGTCTTGTTTTCAGATTAGCCTTGTTAAAATCCCCAGCTACAATGAATGCAGCCTCCGGATAAATCGTTTCCAGTTTGCAGAGAGTTAAATAAAGTTCGTTCAGAGCCATCGATGTGTCTGCTTGGGGGATATATACGGCTGTGATTATAATCGAAGAGAATTCTCTTGGTAGATAATGCGGTCTACATTTGATTGTGAGGAATTCTAAATCAGGTGAACAGAAGGATTTGAGTTCCTGTATGTTTCTTTCATCACACCATGTCACGTTGGCCATGAGGCATACGCCCCCGCCCCTCTTCTTACCAGAAAGATGTTTGTTTCTGTCCGCGCAATGCGTGGAGAAACCCGCTGGCTGCACCGCTTCAGATAGCGTCTCTCCAGTTAGCCATGTTTCCGTGAAGCAAAGAACGTTACAGTCTCTGATGTCCCTCTGGAATGCTACCCTTGCTCGGATTTCATCAACCTTGTTGTCAAGAGACTGGACATTGGCAAGAAGAATGCTAGGGAGTGGTGCACCATGTGCCCGTCTCCGGAGTCTGACCAGAAGACCGCTTCGTTTCCCTCTTTTTCTGAGTCGTTTTTTTGGGTCGCTGCATGTAATCCACTCCGTTGTCCTGCTTGTAAGGCAGAACACAGGATCCGCGTCGCGAAAAACATATTCTTGGTCGTACTGATGGTGAGTTGACGCTGATCTTATCTTCAGTAGTTCTTCTCGGCTGTATGTAATGAAACCTAAGATGACCTGGGGTACTAATGTAAGAAATAACACGTAAAAAAACAAAAAACTGCATAGTTTTTTATTTATTTGATTTGTAGACAGCTCTTTAAATCAACACAATTCACCTCCAAGAGAAAGCATTTAGCAATAGTGGCTTGGAACTATCAAAGCAAGTGTCAGGGATGTGAGTGCATGTGTGTGTGTGTGTGTGTGCACATGCATGTGTGTGAGGGAGGTTTTGGGTTAGATGGAGTGCAGTTGTTGAGCAAGATGTTATGAACAGAAGCGGAAGACATGTTGTTGTAGCACCCATCTGTGGCAGACAAGTCCTAACTCATGCTCATACCTTGGCAGAGACCCAGAGAATGCTTCACCATCACTGGGAGATCAAAGCATGTTTATCTAAAAGTTAGACAGAGGATGTCTGGATCTTCTCCTGAGGCATTTCCTGTTGAGCCTCTGGACCTGATTCAAATCACGGTTACCATTCAAGATGAAATAAGTCACCCATCATCAGCAAAGTCTACCCTGTATCAACTGTATGGAAAAGCTCAGATAATAGGTTGAGTTCAAATAGCATTCTGAAGACTTTTCACTTCATTCATGCTACATAAAGGGAAACAGTGATGGAGCATTAAGGCAACGGCCAGCAACACTCACTCCATCAAACATTTCCTAACGTATAGGCCTACGAAGCTAAAGAGGCTGTAAGAGATCAGTCATCAACTAGATTCAGCCTCAGGAACATTTTCACTTGAACGGATGGTCATGGGGCCGGAACATAATTACAAATAGCCCAAACAGATATAGTATTTGACTAAAATATAACAATTTTAAACCATGCTTACATTTGTATACGGTCACAAATTATATATCTCTCTATTATACTTTGGAACAGATTTCTAACATTAAAATCACTTGGAGCTGATCTGCTGGTGTTTCTACAGTCTTACAGTACATTTGGAAAGTATTCAGACCCCTTGACCTTTTCCACATTTAGTTACGTTACGGCCTTGTTTTAAAATTGGTTAAAAAATTGGTTTCCCTCAACAGAAATAACTTATTTACATAAGGATTCAGACCCTTTGCTATGAAACTAGATGTCAGGTGCATCCTGTTTCCATTGATCATCCTTGAGATGTTTCGTCAACTTGATTAGAGTCCACCTGTGGTAAATTCAATTGATATGACATGATTTGGAAAGGCACACACCTGTCTATATAAGGTCCCACAGTTGACAGTGTATGTCAGAGGAAAAACAAAGCCATGAGGTTGAAGGAATTATCCATAGAGCTCCAAGACAGGATTGTGTCGAGAAACAGATCAGGGGAAGGGAACAAAAGCATTTCTGCAACATGGAAGGACCCCAAGAACACAGTGGCCTCCATCATTCTGAAATGGAAGACATTTGGAACAACCAATACTCTTCTTAGAGCTGGCTGCCCGGCCAAACTGAGCAATCAGGGGAGAAGGGCCTTGGTCAGGGAGGTGACTAAGAACATGACGGTCACTCTGTCAGAGATCCTCTGTGGAGATTGGAGAACCTTCCAGAAGGACAACCATCTCTGCAGCACTCCACCTCTCAGGCCTTTATGCTAGAGTGACAAGGCGGAAGTCACTCCTCAGTAAAAGGCACATGACAGCCCGCTTGGAGTTTTCCAAAAGGCACCTAAAAACTCTCAGACCATGAGAAACAAGATTCTCTGGTCTGATGAAACCAAGATTGAACTCTTTGGCCTGAATGCCAAGCGTCACGTCTGGAGGAAACCTGGCACCATCCCTACGGTGAAGCATGGTAGTGGCAGCATCATGGTGTGGGGATGCTTTTCAGCATCAGGGACTGGGGACAGTCAGGGTTGAGGGAAAGATGAAGGGAGCAAAGTACAGAGAGATCCTTGATGAAAACCTGCTCCAGAGCGCTCAGGACGTAAGACTGGGGCGAAGGTTCACATTCTAACAAGACAACCACCTGAAGCACACAGCCAAGACAACACAAAAGTGGCTTAGGGACAAGTCTCTGAATGTGGCCCAGCCAGAGCCTGAACTTTAACCCAATTGAACATCTCTGGAGAGACCTGATTCAGAAATGTAGATGACTTGGGGCCAAATAAAATTCCCCGTGGGCCAAAGTCGGCCTGCGGGCCGCTAGTTTGAGAATTCTGCTATATGTTTTGCTGTGTATTTAACACCACAAACCGATGCTGACACTAAGACCGCACTCAACAAACTGTACAAGGCCACACGTAAATAAGAAAATGCTCATCCAGAAGGAGCACGCCTACTGGCCGGGGACTTTAATGCAGGCAAAATCTGTTTTAACTCATTTCTACCAGTATGTCAAATGTGCAACCAGAGGAAAAAAAAACTCTAGACCACCTTCACTCCACACACAGAGATGCATACAAAGCTTTCCCTCGCCCTCCATTTGGCAAATCTGACCATAATTCTATCCTCCTGATTCTTGCTTTATAAGCAAAAACTAAAGCAGGAAATACCAGTGACTCACTCAATATGGAAGTGATCAGATGACGCGGATGCTACGCTACAGGGCTGTTTTGCTCGCACAGACTGGAATATGTTCTGGGATTCATCCAATGGCACTGAGGAGTTTACGACCTCAGTCACCGGCTTCATCAATAAGTTCATTGACGACGTTGTCCCCACAGGGAACCGTAGGGACATATCGCAATCAGAAGCCATGGAATACAGGAAACATCTGCACCGAGCTAAAGGCTAGAGTTGCCGCTTTCAATGAGTGGAAATTTAATCTGGACTCTTATAAGAAATCCCGCTATGCTCTCAGACGAACCATCAAACAGGCAAAACTTCAATAGAGGACTAAGCCTAAATCCTACGGCTCTGATGCGCGTCAGATGTGGCAGGTTTGCTATAACTATTACGGACTACAAAGGGAACCCCAGTCATGAGCTGCCCAGTGCCGCCAGCCTACCAGACGAGTGAAATGCCATATATGCTCGCTTCGAGGCAAGCAACACTGAAGCATGCATGAGAGCACCAGCTGTTCTGGACGACAGTGTGGACACGCGCTGAATAGCCGATGTGAGCAAGACCTTTAAACAGGTCAACATTCACAAGGCCGCAGGGCCAGATGGATTACCAGGACATTCACTCAGAGCATGTGCGGACCAACTGGCAAGTGTCTTGACTTACATTTTCATCCTCTCCCTGTCGAGTCTGTAATACCTACATGTTTAAGCAGACCACCATAGTCCCTGTGCCCAATAAATCTGCCTAAATGACTACTGCCCCATAGCACTCACATCAGTAGCCATGAAGTGCTTGAAAGGCTAGTCAAGGCTCACATCAATACCATTAAAACCTTAGACCCACTCCAATTTGCATACCGCCCCAACAGAACCACAATCTCAATTGCACTCCACACTGCCATTTTCCACCTGGACAAAAGGAACAACTATGTGAGCGTGCTGTTTATTGACTACAGCTCTGCGTTCAACACCATAGTGCCCACAAAGCTCATCACTAAGCTAATGACTCTGGGACTAAACATCTCCCTCTGCAACTGGATCCTGGACTTCCTGAAGGGCCGCCCCCAGATGGTAAGGGTAGGCAACAACACCTCTGCCACTCTGATCCTCAACATGGGGCCCCTCAGGGGTGCGTGTAAAGAACAAGCAGTATGGCTGGTGGCATTGTCATGCTGGAGGGTCATGTCAGGATGAGCCTACAGGAAGGGTACCACATGAGGGAGGAGGATGTCTTCCCTGTAACGCACAGCGTTGAGATTGCCTGCAATGACAACAAGCTCAGTTTGATGATGCTGTGACACACTGTCACAGAACATGATGGACCCTCCACCTCCAAATCAATCCCACTCCAGAGTACAGACCTCGGTGTAACGCTCATTCATTCGACGATAAACACGAATCCGACCATCACCCCTGATGACACAAAACCGCGACTTGTCAGTGAAGAGCACTTTTGCCAGTCCTGTCTGGTCCAGCGACGGTTGGTTTGTGCCCATAGGCGACGTTGTCCGCAGGTGTGATGTTCGGATGTACCGATCCTGTGCAGGTGTTGCTACACGTGATCTGCCACTGCGAGGATGATCCGCTGTCCATCCTGTCCCCCTGTAGCGCGTCTCACAGTACGGACATTGCAATTTATTGCCGTGGCCACATCTGCAGTCCTCATGCCTCCTTGCTGCATGCATGAGGCACATTCACACAGATGAGCAGGGACCCTGGGCATCTTTCTTGTGGTATCTTTCCTTCACGCCATGTTTGTCTGAACCTGAGAGGGAGAGATAAGACATCTAGAGTCATTGATTGGATATGCAGAGATTAATATGAAGGCTCCATTCACCGACAGCATTGTTATATTCCACCACATACTGTCATCATTAAGACACTATAGATGTGTGTGTGTGTGTGGGACACTCCTCTCCTCACTGTCAGAACCTTCACTTCTCTGGAGTGGAGAGTGAGCTCACTTTTTCCACAGCCATTATAACGCGTGTGGTTTTCCAAAAACACTTTTCCTGTCGTCCGCAGGCAAAATAAGGAAAAGTCAAATAGCCTCGTAACTAAGAATAGCTATAATAATGATAATCAAGTTACATATGAAAAAGGAGAGACGGTTATTTTGTGTTTATGGAGCATACTTTGATTGTTTTACTGTTTTTTAACTCCTTAAATGATTTGTTCTTGTATAAATAATACTAGTAGGAAGTTTTATGAATGTTAAAACAGTTTTCGCTGCACCTCAGTGCTTTTGTACTCAATAAGGTAACTGGGCTAGGCATAACAGGGCCCAACTGTACTCAGTAAGGTAACTGGGCCAGGCCTAACAGGGCCCAATGTACTCAGTAAGGTACCTGGGCCAAATCAAATCAAATCAAATTTATTTATATAGCCCTTCGTACATCAGCTGATATCTCAAAGTGCTGTACAGAAACCCAGCCTAAAACCCCAAACAGCAAGCAATGCAGGTGTAGAAGCACGGTGGCTAGGAAAAACTCCCTAGAAAGGCCAAAACCTAGGAAGAAACCTAGAGAGGAACCAGGCTATGTGGGGTGGCCAGTCCTCTTCTGGCTGTGCCGGGTGGAGATTATAACAGAACATGGCCAAGATGTTCAAATGTTCATAAATGACCAGCATGGTCGAATAATAATAATAAGGCAGAACAGTTGAAACTGGAGCAGCAGCACAGTCAGGTGGAAGTTGAAACTGGAGCAGCAGCATGGCCAGGTGGACTGGGGACAGCAAGGAGTCATCATGTCAGGTAGTCCTGGGGCATGGTCCTAGGGCTCAGGTCAGTTGAAACTGGAACAGCAGCATGGCCAGGTGGACTGTGGACAGCAAGGAGTCATCATGTCAGGTAGTCCTGGGGCATGGTCCTAGGGCTCAGGTCCTCCGAGAGAGAGAAAGAAAGAGAGAAGGAGAGAATTAGAGAACGCACACTTAGATTCACACAGGACACCGAATAGGACAGGAGAAGTACTCCAGATATAACAAACTGACCCCAGCCCCCCGACACATAAACTACTGCAGCATAAATACTGGAGGCCTAACAGGGCCCAACTGTACTCAGTAAGGTAACTGGGCCAGGCCTAACAGGGCCAAATGTACTCAGTAAGGTACCTGGGCCAGGCCTAACAGGGCCCAAATGTACTCAGTAAGGTAACTGGGCCAGGCCTAACAGGGCCCAACTGTACTCAGTAAGGTAACTGGGCCAGGCCTAACAGGGCCCAACTGTACTCAGTAAGGTAACTGGGCCAGGCCTAACAGGGCCCAACTGTACTCAGTAAGGTAACTGGGCCAGGCCTAAACATTCCTAACTACATTCAGTAAGGTAACTGGGCCAGGCCTAACTGTACTCAGTAAGGTAACTGGGCCAGGCCTAACAGGGCCTAACTGCTTACTGTATCTCTGGAGGCACCGCTGGGTTTGGGTTGGCATTCAGGGTTGGACTATGGGCCAAGAAAAAGGGTTGAGTTCAATTCAAGCCTCCAAGTATTGTAACAATAGCAGGTAGAGGTACAGTTTCTATGGTGTAACAAAAGCCTACCTCTGTGTGACTATAGCTGTATTGACCTGAGGAAATCTGGGACACAGAGTGGGAGTGTCACACCCTGATCTGTTTCACCTGTTCTTGTGCTTGTCTCCACCCCCTCCAGGTGTCACCCATCTTCCCCATTATCACCTGGGTATTTAAACCTGTGTTTTCTGCTTGTCTGTGCCAGTTCGTCTTGTATGTTCTAAGTCAACCAGCGTGTTTTTCCCCATGCGCCTGCCTTTTCTATTCTCTTTTACTAGTCCTCCCGGTTTTGACCCTTGCCTGTTTTCTGGACTCTGTACCTGCCTTCCTGACCACTCTGCCTGCCCTGACCTTGAACCTGCCTGACAAACTGTACCTCCTGGACTCTGAACTCGTTTTGACCTTTTGCCTGTCCACGACCAATCTCTTGCCTATCCCTTTTGGATTATTAATAAATATCAAAGACTCAAACTATCTGTCTCCTGTGTCTGAATCTGGGTATCGCCTTGTGCCCTCATAGGGAGGCTGGATTGAGAAATGAAGAACACTAGGAGAGAAGCAGAAGGGCTGAATGTGAAGGACTACTGCCTGCCTATCTGTCTGTCTGCCTGTCTGTCGGTCTGGCTGTCCGAAACACAGTAAAACACTGGTTGACTGACTGAAAGCGATCACAGTAGACAGCTCACCAGCTGAAAGGGGCAGAATATGAGTCACTTTTCTCTGCCTCCTGCTGCTGTCCTGTCTGTCTATTGATGTCCCAGTCAGACAGTCAGCACGTCTGCACACCTCCTGTCACCACACACACACACACACACACACACTATATCCTCTCTCATGTATCTCTCCTCTCTCCTGTCTGCTCTTCCATGTCTCTCAGTGTGGAAACTCTGAACAGTTTTCCCTTGGCATGGACTGTCTCCCTGAGCAGTGAGCACAGGTCCTGGTGCACCATTACTCCATAAGCTACAGCCTACCTACTAAGTACTGTATGGAATCTATAGAAAGGCAGTGGAACTCACATCTGCCCACAACAATAAACACCTGCTCTCTGATCTACCTGGCAGGACAGGAACCATTTTCTTCTTGTGAAAGATGTGGTCACACAAGACAGGATACAAATCAGAAACTGTATAGTGGTTTCAAAGAATCCTCAAAACATTTGCAAATTAGCTATTACTATAATATACATGCCAGGCAAAGTCATTGATTTGTGGCCTCACTTTGCAAAATAACTTGAGGATAATTTAAATCAGGATGATGCTGTCATGTTGTCCATCTATTTCAATAAGCTCCCTTTCTCTCTTTCAGAAAAATGTTCATCTGGGCCGAACATGTGGAGGGATCTCTCTGACATGCCGAAGATGGCGTGAACCTGTGTTCCACACGTCCTCCCCATTAACCACAGTGTGTGTGGCGTGAAACAGTGTTCCACACGTCCTCCCCATTAACCGCAGTGTGTGTGTGTGTGGCGTGAAACAGTGTTCCACACGTCCTCCCCATTAACCGGAGTGTGTGTGTGTGTGGCGTGAAACAGTGTTCCACATGTCCTCCCCATTAACCACAGTGTGTGTGTGGCGTGAAACAGTGTTCCACATGTCCTCCCCATTAACCGGAGTGTGTGTGTGGCGTGAAACAGTGTTCCACATGTCCTCCCCATTAACCGGAGTGTGTGTGTGGCGTGAAACAGTGTTCCACACGTCCTCCCCATTAACCAGAGTGAGTGTGTGTGTGGCGTGAAACAGTGTTCCACACGTCCTCCCCATTAACCAGAGTGTGTGTGTGTGTGGCGTGAAGCAGTGTTCCACAAGTCCTCCCCATTAACCAGTGTGTGTGTGTGTGTGGCGTGAAGCAGTGTTCCACACGTCCTCCCCATTAACCGGAGTGTGTGTGTGTGTGTGGCGTGAAGCAGTGTTCCACACATCCTCCCCATTAACCGGTGTGTGTGTGTTCCGTGAAGCAGTGTTCCTCCCCCATTAACCGGAGTGTGTGTGTGTGGTGTGAAGCAGTGTTCCACACATCCTCCCCATTAACCGGAGTGTGTGTGTGTGTGTGGCGTGAACAGTGTTCCACACGTCCTCCCCATTAACCGGAGTGTGTGTGTGTGGTGTGAAGCAGTGTTCCACACGTCCTCCCCATTAACCGGAGTGTGTGTGTGTGTGTGAAGCAGTGTTCCACACGTCCTCCCCATTAACCAGAGTGTGTGTGTGTGTGGCATGAAGCAGTGTTCCACACGTCCTCCCCATTAACCAGAGTGTGTGTGTGTGTGGCGTGAAGCAGTGTTCCACACGTCCTCCCCCCCATTACGTCCTCCCCAGAGTGTGTGTGTGTGGCGTGAAGCAGTGTTCCACACGTCCTCCCCATTAACCGGAGTGTGTGTGTGTGGC
Source organism: Oncorhynchus tshawytscha (assembly GCF_018296145.1). Taxonomy (NCBI): domain Eukaryota; kingdom Metazoa; phylum Chordata; class Actinopteri; order Salmoniformes; family Salmonidae; genus Oncorhynchus; species Oncorhynchus tshawytscha. The sequence continues at coordinate 95,365,628 of NC_056429.1, read as the reverse complement.
GTGAAACAGTGTTCCACACGTCCTCCCCATTAACCGGAGTGTGTGTGTGTGTTCCACACATCCTCCCCATTAACCGGTGTGTGTGTGTGGTGTGAAGCAGTGTTCCACACGTCCTCCCCATTAACCGGAGTGTGTGTGTGTGTGTGGCAGAAACAGTGTTCCACACGTCCTCCCCATTAACCGGAGTGTGTGTGTGTGTGTGTGTGGCGTGAAACAGTGTTCCACATGTCCTCCCCATTAACCGGAGTGTGTGTGTGTGGTGTGAAGCAGTGTTCCACACGTCCTCCCCATTAACCGGAGTGTGTGTGTGTGTGGCATGAAACAGTGTTCCACACGTCCTCCCCATTAACCGGAGTGTGTGTGTGTGTGTGTGTGGCATGAAGCAGTGTTCCACACGTCCTCCCCATTAACCGGAGTGTGTGTGTGTGTGGCGTGAAACAGTGTTCCACACGTCCTCCCCATTAACCGGAGTGTGTGTGTGTGTGGCGTGAAGCAGTGTTCCGCACGTCCTCCCCATTAACCAGAGTGTGTGTGTTCCACACATCCTCCCCATTAACCGGTGTGTGTGTGTTCCACACATCCTCCCCATTAACCGGAGTGTGTGTGTGTGTGGTGTGAAGCAGTGTTCCACACGTCCTCCCCATTAACCGTAGTGTGTGTGTGTGTGTGTGGCATGAAACAGTGTTCCACACGTCCTCCCCATTAACCGGAGTGTGTGTGTGTGTGGCGTGAAACAGTGTTCCACACGTCCTCCCCATTAACCGGAGAGTGTGTGTGTGTGTGGCGTGAAGCAGTGTTCCGCACGTCCTCCCCATTAACCAGAGTGTGTGTGTGTGTGGCGTGAAGCAGTGTTCCACACGTCCTCCCCATTAACCAGAGTGTGTGTGTGTGTGGCGTGAAACAGTGTTCCACACGTCCTCCCCATTAACCAGAGTGTGTGTGTGTGTGGCGTGAAGCAGTGTTCCGCACGTCCTCCCCATTAACCAGAGTGTGTGTGTGTGTGGCGTGAAGCAGTGTTCCGCACGTCCTCCCCATTAACCAGAGTGTGTGTGTGTGTGGCGTGAAGCAGTGTTCCGCACGTCCTCCCCATTAACCAGAGTGTGTGTGTGTGTGGTGTGAAGCAGTGTTCCACACGTCCTCCCCATTAACCGGAGTGTGTGTGTGTGTGTGTGTTCCACACGTCCTCCCCATTAACCGGAGTGTGTGTGTGTGGTGTGAAGCAGTGTTCCACACGTCCTCCCCATTAACCGGAGTGTGTGTGTGTGGTGTGAAGCAGTGTTCCACACGTCCTCCCCATTAACCGGAGTGTGTGTGTGTGTGTGGTGTGAACAGTGTCCTCCCCATTAACCGGAGTGTGTGTGTGTGTGGCATGAAACAGTGTTCCCTCCCCATTAACCGGAGAGTGTGTGTGTGTGGCGTGAAGCAGTGTTCCGCACGTCCTCCCCATTAACCAGAGTGTGTGTGTGTGTGGCGTGAAGCAGTGTTCCGCACGTCCTCCCCATTAACCAGAGTGTGTGTGTGTGTGTGGCGTGAAGCAGTGTTCCACACGTCCTCCCCATTAACCGGAGTGTGTGTGTGTGTGGTGTGAAGCAGTGTTCCACACGTCCTCCCCATTAACCGGAGAGTGTGTGTGTGTGGCGTGAACAGTGTTCCACACGTCTTCCCCATTAACCAGAGTGTGTGTGTGTGTGGTGGCGTGAAGCAGTGTTCCACACGTCCTCCCCATTAACCAGAGTGTGTGTGTGTGTGTGTGTGCGTGAAACAGTGTTCCACACGTCTTCCCCATTAACCAGTGTGTGTGTGTGGCGTGAAACAGTGTTCCACACGTCTTCCCCATTAACCAGAGTGTGTGTGTGTGTGGCGTGAAGCAGTGTTCCACACGTCCTCCCCATTAACCGGAGTGTGTGTGTGTGTGGCGTGAAACAGTGTTCCACACGTCCTCCCCATTAACCGGAGTGTGTGTGTGTGTGGCGTGAAACAGTGTTCCACATGTCCTCCCCATTAACCGGAGTGTGTGTGTGTGTGGCGTGAAACAGTGTTCCACACGTCCTCCCCATTAACCAGAGTGTGTGTGTGTGTGTGGCGTGAAGCAGTGTTCCACACGTCCTCCCCATTAACCGGAGTGTGTGTGTGTGTGGCGTGAAACAGTGTTCCGCACGTCCTCCCCATTAACCGGAGTGTGTGTGTGTGTGGCGTGAAACAGTGTTCCACATGTCCTCCCTATTAGATGGGGAATCAAGGCAATTAACTGGAATTAACCCTGGCCTATGCCCACAATGAATCTCAATAAATAACTCCAATATAAACACCCACCATTATTCAACACTAAGCCTGACAAACAGAAATAAGGAAACTATTAAGGTGTAGCAAAAACACAGGCCTAGTACACTTGTAGTGGGCAATAATACTATTTGATATGTTTAGATACACTATACAGTGCATTCAGAAAGTATTCAGACCCCTTGACTTTTTCCACATTTTGTTACGTGAGCCTTTTTCTAAAAAAAAACATAATTTGACAAAAACAAAATAATGACAAAGCAAACACTGTTTTTTTTAGAAAACTTTGCAAATGTATTAAAAATTAAATGTGACGAGGCCTCCTGCAGTGCCAACTGTGCCACTAGAGATCCTGATTCGAGTCCAGGCTCTGTCGCAGCAGGCCGCGACCGGGAGATCCATGGGACGGCACACAATTGGCCCAGCATCGTCCGGGTCAGAGGAGGGTTTGGGCAGGGATGTTCTTGTCCCATCAAACTCTAGCGACTCCTGTGGTGGGCCGGGCACAATGCACACTGACACGGTCGCCAGGTGTACGGTTTTCCTCCGACACATTGGTGTGGCTGGCTTCCGGGTTAAGCTGGCATTGTGTCAAGTAGCAGTGCGGCTCGGCTGGGTTGTGTTTCGGAGGACGCACAGCTCTCTCAAAAAAATTACAATAATATATATATGTATATATACAGATTTACACACACTACCATTCAAAAGTTTGGGATCACTTAGAAATGTCCTTATTTTCCATCAAAACAAACATGAAATGAGTTACAAAATGAATAGGAAATATAGTAGAGACGCTGACATGGTTATAAATAATGATTTTTAATTGAAATAATAATTGTGTCCTTCAAACTATGCTTTTGTCAAAGAATCCTTAATTTGCAGCAATTACAGCCTTGCAGACCTTAGGCATTCTAGTTGTCAATTTGTTGAGGTAATCTGAAGAGATTTCACCCAACGCTTCCTGAAGCACCTCCCACAAGTTGGATTGGCTTGATGGGCACTTCTTAAGTACCACATGGTTAAGCTGCTCTAACAACAGCTCAATCGGGTTGAGATCCGGTGACTGCGCTGGCCACTCCATTATATACAGAATACCAGCTGACTGCTTCTTCCCTAAATAGTTCTTGCATAGTTTGGAGCTGTGCGTTGGGTCATTGTCCTGTTGTAGGAGGAAACTGGCTCCAATTGAGCGCTGTCCACAGGGTATGGCATGGCGTTGCAAAACTGAGTGATAGCCTTCCTTCTTCAAGATCCCTTCTACCCTGTACAAGTCTCCTACTTTCCCAAATCCCCCCCAGACCATCACATTGCCTCCACCATGTTAATAGATGGCGTCATACACTCTTCCAGCAGCTTTTAATTTTTTCTGCGATCCGATTACCTCAAACTTGATCACCTCAAACAATGATCCCAAACACACCGCCCGGGCAACGATGGAGTGGCTTCGTAAGAAGCATTTCAAGGTCCTGGAGTGGCCTAGCCAGTCTCCAGATCTCAACCCCATAGAAAATCTTTGGAGGGAGTTGAAAGTCCGTGTTGCCCAGCAACAGCCCCAAAACATCACTGCTCTAGAGAAGATCTGCGTGGAGGAATGGGACAAAATACCAGCAACAGTGTGTGAAAACCTTGTGAAGACTTACAGAAAACATTTGACCTCTGTCATTGCCAACAAAGGGTATATAACAAAGTATTGAGATAAACTTTTGTTATTGACCAAATACTTATTTTCCACCATAATTTGCAATTAAATTAATTACAAATCCTACAATGTGATTTTCTGGAATATTTTTTCTAATTTTGTCTGTCAAAGTTGAAGTGTACCTATGATGAAAATTACAGGACTCTCTCATCTTTTTAAGTGGGAGAACTTGCACAATTGGTGGCTGACTAAATACTTTTTTGCCCCACTGTATATATATATATATATAGCAGGAAATCATGTCAAAGTATTAGGGGAAGTACTACGTATACAAAGTGCAGAAATACTTTATTTACTTAAGTATTCAGCCCCTTTGCTATGAGACTCGAAATTGAGCTCTAGTGCATCCTGTTTCCATTGATCATCCTTGTGATGTTTCTACAACTTAATTGGAGTCCGCCTGTGGTAAATTCAATTGATTGGACATGATTTGGAAAGTTACACATCTGTTTATGTAAGGTCCCACAGTTGACAGTAAATATCAGAGCAAAAACCAAGCCATGAGGTCGAAGGAATGTGTCGAGGCACAGATCTGGAGAAGGGTACCAAAACATTTCTGCAGCATTGAAGGTCCCCAAAAAGTGGCCTCCATCATTCTTAAATGGAAGAAGTTTAGAATCATCAAGACTCTTCCTAGAGCTGGCTGCCTGGACAAACTGGGCAATCAGGGGAGAAGGGCCTTGGTCTGGGAGGTGATCAAGAATCGGATAGTCACTCTGACAGAGCTCTAGAGTAACTCTGTGGAGATGGGAGAACCTTCCAGAAGGACAACCATCTCTACAGCACTCCACCAAGCAGGCCTTTATGATAGAGTGGCCAGATGGAAGCCACTCCTCAGTAAAAGAGACATGACAGCCAGCTTGGAGTTTGCCAAAAGGCACCTAAAGGACCCTCAGACCATGAGAAACAACATTCTCTGGTCTGATGGAACCAAGATAAAACTCTTTGGCCTGAATGCCAAGTGTCACGTCTGGAGGAAACCTGGCATCATGCCTACGGTGAAGCATGGTGGTGACAGCATCATGCTGTGGGGATGTTTATCAGCGGCAAGGACTGGGACACTAGTCAGGATTGACGCGAAGATGAACGGAGCAAAGTACAGAGAGATCCTTTTTGAAAACCTGCTCCAGAACCCTCAGGATCTCAGACTGGGGCAAAGGTTCACCTTCCAACAGGACAGCCAACAAAGTGCAGGAGTGGCTTCGGGACAAGTCTCTAAATATCCTTGAGTGGCCAGCCAGAGCCCAGACTTGAAACCAATTGAACATCTCTGGAGACCTGAAAATAGCTGTGCAGTGACACTCCCCATCCAACCTGTGAGTCCTCTGTTGGGACTGAGGAGAGGTCCTGGGGATGTGAGTCCTCTGTTGGGACTGAGGAGAGGTCCTGGGGATGTGAGTCCTCTGTCGGGACTGAGGAGAGGTCCTGGGGATGTGAGTCCTCTGTTGGGACTGAGGAGAGGTCCTGGGGATGTGAGTCCTCTGTTGGGACTGAGGAGAAGTCCTGGGGATGTGAGTCCTCTGTTGGGACTGAGGAGAGGTCCTGGGGATGTGAGTCCTCTGTTGGGACTGAGGAGAGGTCCTGGGGATGTGAGTCCTCTGTTGGGACTGAGGAGAGGTCCTGGGGATGTGTTTGAGAGGATCTGCAGAGAAGAATGGGAGAAACTCCCCAAACACAGGTGTGCCAACCTTGTATTGTCATACCCAAGAAGACTCAATGTTGTAATAGCTGCCAATAGTGCTTCAGCAAAGTACTGAGTAAAGGCTCTGAATACTAATGCAAATGTGATATTTCCATTTTTTTGTTTTGGATAAATTAGCAAACATTTCTAAAAACCTGTTTTTGCTTTGTCATTATGGGGTATTGTGTGTAGATTGAGAGGGGGGAGGGGAACAATAATCGATTTTAGAATAAGGTTGTTATGTAACAAAATGTGGAAAAGGTCAAGGGGTCTCAATACTTTCTGAAGTCACTGTAGCAGTATATCATGCCAAAATGGTATGAGAGGTACTATATATAGCAGTATATCATGCCAAAATGGTATGAGAAGTACTATATATAGCAGTATATCATGCCAAAATGGTATGAGAAGTACTATATATAGCAGTATATCATGCCAAAATGGTATGAGAAGTACTATATATAGCAGTATATCATGCCAAAATGGTACTATATATAGCAGTATATCAGTATGAGAAGTACTATATATATCCGTATATCATGCCAAAATGGTATGAGAAGTACTATATATGGCAGTATATCATGCCAAAATGGTATGAGAAGTACTATATATAGCAGTATATCATGCCAAAATGGTATGAGAAGTACTATATATAGCAGTAAATCATGCCAAAGTGGTATGAGAAGTACTATATATAGCAGTAAATCATGCCAAAGTGGTATGAGAAGTACTATATATAGCAGTATATCATGCCAAAGTGGTATGAGAAGTACTATATATAGCAGTAAATCATGCCAAAGTGGTGTGAGAAGTACTATATATAGCAGTAAATCATGCCAAAGTGGTATGAGAAGTCCTATATATAGCAGTAAATCATGCCAAAGTGGTGTGAGAAGTACTATATATAGCAGTAAATCATGCCTAGGATAAACGTGGTATGAGAGTACTATATATAGCAGTAAATCATGCCAACGTGGTATGAGAAGTACTATATATAGCAGTAAATCATGCCAAAGTGGTATGATTTTTATAACTATGCAATTAGTAGTTCATGGTTTCACAAGATTAGGATTATAAGAAGTACTATAGCAGTAAATCATGCCAAAGTGGTGTGAGAAGTACTATATATAGCAGTAAATCATGCCAAAGTGGTATGAGAAGTCCTATATATAGCAGTAAATCATGCCAACGTGGTATGAGAGGTACTATATATAGCAGTATATCATGCCAAAGTGGTGTGACAAGGACATTTCCAAACAAGTCAGGAATGTATAGCCTAGGATACACACCATATTGGCAACAATCTTTTAGGACAGAGCTATGAGACCTACTGCTAACCATCTAGCTCTGAGAGGACCTACGGGTTGTTTTTCTACACCATTCTTTCTAGTTTCCACACCTCTGAATATTTTCCAGAACTCTTTGAAGCTGCTAATTTCTCATACTAATATGTAACTTTTAAAGATGAGATTTTACTCCCTATTAAAATCATTTGAATAACAAATGTCTATGGTTTCAAACTTTTGTTCCCTATATTAGAGTTCACATGTACTGAACCAATGGGATTTTTATAACTATGCAATTAGTAGTTCATGGTTTCACAAGATTAGGATTATATGAGATGTAAAGGTTTTACAAGGTTTGACTGCGGTTTGCATCCAGGAGGAAAGTGAGTGTTTCTGTTCTGAATGAGAGGCAATTATGTGTTACAGTGTAGGGTAGACCTAATGTCAAGGAATTACCCCCCGTGTCCTGTCTGCCTATTGCCATAAATTCCTTTTATCTTACAACGTTTTCATGGTCTGATTGGACCATCTACTTTTCAGCTGGTCCAAGTGTCCCTGTATTGGAGGAAGTCCCGACTGATTCAGTGAAGCGAACCAGTCATGAATCAAGTCTCCATGATGATTCACTCATGCTGTTATCCAGTCCTTGGACCATGGCTTGATCAAGTTCTGGTGGTCTGTAAGAGACAGAGTGGGATAATAGCTAACATATAGGATAAGGGTGGAATACCAATGTCTATATAGGTAGAGTAGAACAGAAATCTGCTGAAAGGTGTGACCATAGAGATCCAAGGGATTCATCTGGCACCATGCAAACATGTGCATGGGCTATGTCGGTGAGACACACACACACACCCTTCAGTGAGGCGGAGAGGGATTTCATTGAGTATTTAATGCTGTGAGTATCGCAGCAAAGGTGAGACAGAGGTAGTAAGGGCACAGTGAATACCCCAGAGACATTAGATTGCCAAATCAATATCGTTGCTCACTGAAATTTTACACCATCAACGTGATTGAGTTCTTGCTGATGCTGCAAAACATTTTCCTTAGGGAGCTATTCTTGATGCACACACATCTATGCATTACACCACACATCTATGCATTACACCACACATCTATGCATTACACCGCACATCTATATATTCATTACACCACACATCTATGCATTACATCACACATCTATGCATTACACCGCACATCTATACATTCATTACACCACACATCTATGCATTACATCACACATCTATGCATTATACCACACATCCTTGCATTACACCGCACATCTATACATTCATTACACCACACATCTATGCATTACACCACACATCTATGCATTACACCACACATCTATGCATTACACCACACATCTATGCATTACACCACACATCTATACATTCATTACACCACACATCTATATATTCATTACACCACACATCTATACATTCATTACACCACACATCTATGCATTCATTACACCACACATCTATGCATTCATTACACCACACATCTACATTCATTACACCACACATCTATTACACCACACATCTATTTATTCATTACACCACACATCTATATATTCATTACACCACACATCTATATATGCATTACACCACACATCTATATATGCATTACACATTACACACATCTATATATTCATTACATGCATTACCACACATCTCATTACACCACACATCTATATATTCATTACACCACACATCTATCATTATTCATTACACCACACATCATTATATATGCATTACACCACACATCTATCTATTACACCACACATCTATATATTCATTACACCACACATCTATATATTCATTACACCACACATCTATGCATTACACCACACATCTATACATTCATTACACCACACATCTATATTATTCATTACACATTACACTACACATCTATGCATTCATTACACCACATCTATCATTCATTACACCACACATCTATGCATTACACCACACATCTATATATTCATTACACCACACATCTATGCATTACACCACACATCTATGCATTACACCACACATCTATGCATTACACCACACATCTATGCATTACACCACACATCTATGCATTACACCACACATCTATATGCATTACACCACACATCTATACATTCATTACACCACACATCTATACATTCATTACACCACACATCTATACATTCATTACACCACACATCTATACATTCATTACACCACACATCTATGCATTCATTACACCACACATCTATGCATTCATTACACCACACATCTATGCATTCATTACACCACACATTACACCACACATCTATGCATTACACCACACATCTATGCATTACACACACACATCTATACATTCATTACATTCACACCACACATCTATACATTCATTACACCACACATCTATACATTCATTACACCACACATCTATACATTCATTACACCACACATCTATACATTCATTACACCACACATCTATACATTCATTACACCACACATCTATACATTCATTACACACACACACATCTATACATTCATTACACCACACATCTATACATTCATTACACCCACACATCATGCATTACACCACACATCTATGCATTCATTACACCACACATCTATATATGCATTCATTACACCACACATCATTACACCACACATATATGCATTACACCACATCTATCATTACACCACACATCTATGCATTCATTACACCACACATCTATATATTCATTACACCACACATCTATACATTCATTACACCACACATCTATACATTCATTACACCACACATCTATACATTCATTACACCACACATCTATGCATTCATTCTATTCATTACACCACACATCTATGCATTCATTACACCACACATCTATGCATTACACCACACATCTATGCATTACACCACATCTATCATTCATTACACCACACATCTATGCATTACACCACACATCTATTCATTACACCACACATCTATACATTCATTACACCACACATCTATACATCTATTCATTACACCACACATCTATACATTCATTACACCACACATCTCATTACACCACACATCTTCATTACACCACACATCTATACATTCATTACACCACACATCTATACATTCATTACACCACACATCTATACATTCATTACACCACACATCTATATTCATTCATTACACCACACATCATCATTATACATTCATTACACCACACATCTATACATTCATTACACCACACATCTATACATTCATTACACCACACATCTATACATTCATTACACCACACATCTATACATTCATTACACCACACATCTATTACACCACACATACATTCATTACACCACACATCTATACATTCATTACACCACACATCTATGCATTCATTACACCACACATCTATACATTACACCACACATCTACATTCACCACACATCTATGCATTCATTACACCACACATCTATGCATTACACCACACATCTATGCATTACACCACACATCTATGCATTCATTACACCACACATCTATGCATTACACCACACATCTATGCATTACACCACACATCTATACATTCATTACACCACACATCTATGCATTACACCACACATCTATACATTCATTACACCACACATCTATACATTCATTACACCACACATCTATACATTCATTACACCACACATCTATACATTCATTACACCACACATCTATGCATTCATTACACCACACATCTATACATTCATTACACCACACATCTATACATTCATTACACCACACATCTATGCATTCATTACACCACACATCTATGCATTACACCACACATCTATGCATTACACCACACATATACACATCTTGCATTACACCACACATCTATATTCATTACACCACACATCTATGCATTACACCACACATCTATGCATTACACCACACATCTATGCATTCATTACACCACACATCTATACATTCATTACACCACACATCTATATTCATTCATTACACCACACATCTATGCATACACCACACATTGCATTACACCACACATCTATGCATTACATTCATTACACCACACATCTATACATTCATTACACCACACATCTATACATTCATTACACACACATCTATCATTCATTACACCACACATCTATACATTCATTACACCACACATCTATACATTCATTACACCACACATCTATGCACATTACACCACACATCTATACATTCATTACACACATCTACATCTACACCACACATCTACATTCATTACACCACACATCTATACATGCATTACACCACACATCTATACATTCATTACACCACACATCTATACATTACACCACACATCTATTACACCACACATCTATATTCATTACACCACACATCTATATTCATTACACCACACATCTATACATTCATTACACCACACATCTATACATTCATTACCACACATCACATCTATACATTCATTACACACACATCTATCATTCATTACATTCACATTCATTACACCACACATCTATGCATTCATTACACCACACATCTATGTATTACACCACACATCTATGCATTACACCACACATCTATACATTCATTACACCACACATCTATACATTCATTACACCACACATCTATACATTCATTACACCACACATCTATACATTCATTACACCACACATCTATACATTCATTACACCACACATCTATGCATTACACCACACATCTATGCATTCATTACACCACACATATATGCATTACACCACACATCTATACATTCATTACACCACACATCTATGCATTCATTACACCACACATCTATACATTCATTACACCACACATCTATGCATTACACCACACATCTATGCATTACACCACACATCTATGCATTCATTACACCACACATCTATGTATTACACCACACATCTATGCATTACACCACACATCTATACATTCATTACACCACACATCTATACATTCATTACACCACACATCTATACATTCATTACACCACACATCTATACATTCATTACACCACACATCTATGCATTACACCACACATCTATATTTTCATTACACCACACATATATGCATTACACCACACATCTATACATTCATTACACCACACATCTATACATTCATTACACCACACATCTATACATTCATTACACCACACATCTATACATTCATTACACCACACATCTATACATTCATTACACCACACATCTATACATTCATTACACCACACATCTATACATTCATTACACCACACATCATTCATTACACCACACACATCTATATCATTCATTACACCACACATCTATACATTCATTACACCACACATCTATACATTCATTACACATCACATACACCACACATATGCATTACACCACACATCTATACATTCATTACACCACACATTCATTACACCACACATCTATGCATTCATTACACCACACATCTATGCATTACACCACACATCTATACATTCATTACACCACACATCTATACATTCATTACACCACACATCTATACATTCATTACACCACACATCTATACATTCATTACACCACACATCTATACATTCATTACACCACACATCTATGCATTCATTACACCACACATCTATGCATTCATTACACCACACATCTATGCATTCATTACACCACACATCTATGCATTACACCACACATCTATATATACACCACACATTCATTACACCACACATCTATACATTACACCACACATCTATGCATTACACCACACACATTCACACATCTATGCATTACACCACACATCTATGCATTACACCACACATCTATTCATTACACCACACATCTATGCATTACACCACACATCTATGTATTACACCACACATCTATACATTCATTACACCACACATCTATACATCTATCTATACATTCATTACACCACACATTACACCACACATCTATGCATTACACCACACATCTATACATTCATTACACCACACATCTATATTCATTACACCACACATCTATATATTCATTACACACATCACATCTATATATTCATTACACCACACATCTATACATTCATTCATTACATTCATTTATCTATACATTCATTACCACACATCTATATATTCATTACACCACACATCTATGCATTACACCACACATCTATATATTCATTACACCACACATCTATATATTCATTACACCACACATCTATATATTCATTACACCACACATCTATATATTCATTACACCACACATCTATATATTCATTACACCACACATCTATATATTCATTACACCACACATCTATATATGCATTACACCACACATCTATACATTCATTACACCACACATCTATACATTCATTACACCACACATCTATACATTCATTACACCACACATCTATATATTCATTACACCACACATCTATATATTCATTACACCACACATCTATGTATTCATTACACCACACATCTATATATTCATTACACCACACATCTATATATTCATTACACCACACATCTATATATTCTATATATTCATTACACCACACATCTATGCATTCATTACACCACACATCTATGCATTCATTACACCACACATCTATGCATTACACCACACATCTATGCATTACACCACACATCTATACATTCATTACATTCATTACACCACATCTATATATTCATTACACCACACATCTATACATTCATTACACCACACATCTATACATTCATTACACCACACATCTATACATTCATTACACCACACATCTATACATTCATTACACCACACATCTATACATTCATTACACCACACATCTATACATTCATTACACCACACATCTATGCATTCATTACACCACACATATATGCATTACACCACACATCTATACATTCATTACACCACACATCTATACATTCATTACACCACACATCTATACATTCATTACACCACACATCTATGCATTCATTACACCACACATCTATGCATTCATTACACCACACATCTATACATTCATTACACCACACATCTATGCATTCATTACACCACACATCTATGCATTCATTACACCACACATCTATGCATTCATTACACCACACATCTATGCATTCATTACACCACACATCTATGCATTCATTACACCACACATCTATGCATTACACCACACATCTATGCATTACACCACACATCTATGCATTACACCACACATCTATGCATTACACCACACATCTATGCATTACACCACACATCTATGCATTACACCACACATCTATGCATTACACCACATATCTATTCATTACACCACACAGACCATGCAACTCCACAGCAAAGAGGAGACCATTTAAAACCATACCAAAGAGGAGACCATGTAACCCCACACTACAGGAGACTATGTAACCCCACAGCAAAGAGGAGAGGAGACAATGTAACCCCACACAAGAGGAGACCATGTAACGCCAAACAAGAGGAGACCATGTAACACCACATTAGAGGAGCCCATGTAACCCCACACTAAAGAGAGGAGACCATGTAACCCCACACTAAAGAGGAAAGGAGACCATGTAACCCCACACTAGAGGAGCCCATGTAACCCCACACTAAAGTGGAGACGAGACCATGTAACCTCACAATAGAGGAGACCATGTAACACCACACTAGAGGAGCCCATGTAACCCCACACCAGAGGAGCCCATGTAACCCCACACTATAGAGGAGAGGAGGCCATGTAACCCCACACTACAGAGGAGAGGAGACAATGTAACCCCACACTAAAGAGGAGAGGAGACCATGTAACCCCACACTATAGAGGAGAGGAGGCCATGTAACCCCACACTATAGAGGAGAGGACAACAATGTAACCCCAAACTAAAGAGATGAGACCATGTAACACCACACTATAGAGAAGAGGAGACCATGTAACCCCACACTAGATAAGACCATGTAACCACACGCTAGATAAGTCCATGTAACCCCACACTAAAGAGGAGAGGAGACCATGTAACCCCACACTAAAGAGGAGAGGAGACCATGTAACCCCACACTAAAGAGGAGAGGAGACCATGTAACCCCACACTAAAGAGGAGAGGAGACCATGTAACCCCACACTAAAGAGGAGAAGAGACCATGTAACCCCACACTAAAGAGGAGAGGAGACCATGTAACCCCACACTAAAGAGGAGAAGAGACCATGTAACCCCACACTAAAAGAGGAGAGGAGACCATGTAACCCCACACTAGATAAAACCATGTAAATCCACACCAATGAGGAGAGGAGGACATGTAACCCCACACTTAGAGGAGATGAGACCATGTAACCCCACACTAGATAAGACCATGTAACCACACACTAGAGGAGACCATGTAACCCCACACTAGAGGAGACCATGTAACCCCACACCAAATAGGAGAGAAGACCATTTAACCCCACACTAGAGGAGACCCTTTAACCCCACACTAGAGGTGACCATGTAACCCCACACTAGAGGAGTCCATGTAACCCCACACTAGAGGAGTCCATGTAACCCCACACTAGTGGAGTCCATGTAACCCCACACTAAAGAGGAAAAGTCCATGTAAACCCACACTAAAGAGGAAAAGTCCATGTAAACCCACACTAAAGAGGAGAAGAGACCATGTAACCCCACACTAAAGAGGAAAAGTCCATGTAACCCCACACTAAAGAGGAGAAGAGACCATGTAACCCCACACTAAAGAGGAGAGGAGACCATGTAACCCCACACTAGAGGAGAAGAGACCATGTAACCCCACACTAGAGGAGATGAGACCATGTAACCCCACACTAGAGGAGAAGAGACCATGTAACCCAACACTAGATAAGACCATGTAACCACACACTAGATAAGTCCATGTAACCCCACACTAAAGAGGAGAGGAGACCATGTAACCCCACAGTAAAGAGGAGAAGAGACCATGTAACCCCACACTAGATAAGACCATGTAACCCCACACTAGATAAGACCATGTAACCACACACTAGATAAGACCATGTAACCCCACACTAAAGAAAAACATTGTGGTCTGTGGCTGGTCAGATGGCAAGGCATACACATACTACACCACATCACCAACTGGGAACACTGGGTTTGATCCAAGCCGAGGCTGAATTTTCCCCTGGTTTAAAGCTGCATATGTATATCACACTGTGGAAGCCAGGGAACGAAAGCCATCTCACTGTAGAAAAAACAACAGGGTGGCCCAGGAGAGAGGAGAGGAAGGAGAGGATTGGGGGAGGAGAGGAGAGCTGAGGAGAGGATTGGGGGAGGAAGGAGAGGATTGGGAGAGGAGAGAACAAGAGAGGACAGCTGAGGAGAGGATTGGGGGAGGAAGGAGAGGATTGGGAGAGGAGAGAACAAGAGAGGATAGCTGAGGGAAGGTCTGGCTGCTCCTCAGTGACTCACTAACACCAGGCTACAGCACAGAACCACCACCTCAGCACATTCATCAAATCACACCAGCACAACCAAGCTACAATCTGGAACCAGTAACAATGTACCCAAAGGATCCTGTCTCCACAGCAAGGCAGATCTTCAACCCAAAATGACCACAAGCCTCTCTCCCTGTCTCCACAGTAGATTTTCAACCCAAAATGACCACAAGCCTCTCCCTGTCTCCACAGCAGATCTTCAACCCAAAATGAATCCACAGCAGATCTTCAACCAAAATGATCAAGCCTCCCCGGTCTCCACAGCAGATCTTCAACCCAAAATGATCCACAGCCTCTCTCCCTGTCTCCACAGCAGATCTTCAACCCAAAATGATCACGAGCCTCTCCCTGTCTCCACAGCAGATATTCAACCCAAAATGATCACGAGCCTCTCCCTGTCTCCACAGTAGATCTTCAACCCAAAATGATCACGAGCCTCTCTCCCTGTCTCCACAGTAGATCTCATATCTCCTATGGTCATTGTCATGCCTTCATGAGTTAGCTGTACAGCTGCTTATGCATAAAGACATGAGTTGGCTATAGAGCACAAACACATGTGGGACCAGACTTCTATTGCGACACACTGCATAACTTTAAGGCCAGTTCAAAGATTCCTTTTGATGGACATATTCAAGTCAGAAACGTTCACCCTGAGAATCCTGACCTTTCTATACTAATCAGTAAGTCATCCTGTGGCCTCTAGTATGCTGCATGTGCACCCCGTGTGCCTGCCCCAGCTCAGCAGAGTGCCTATAGGACTTCACCATGGCAAACGTTGCTGTTTGGACAGCCTGAGAAGGTTAACGCCACTTTAACTAGCCTGTAATAGGACGTTTTCTGCTATGGCCGTGGAAACACCACTCTAACACTCCTACAGACCCAGTTAGTTGCTAATAATAAAAACACATACATAGTGATGTTGGAACTGTTTCCAGACCACTGTAACAGCATGACACCTGCAAGGCTGAAGAAATATAATGAACATGTCTTTTTATGACAAACTTCTATATTTATTTACATTATTTACATATCATATTTTTCTGACTCACTCAAAACTCTGTGAAGTCTGTGGATATAATGACAAATTAGATAGGACTGGTAAAAATGCACATGAGGGGGAGTGGGGGTACTTCAGGAGAACTTCGGGCAGAGCAAAATTCAGTTGGTGGTACAGTAACCAAAAAAGGTTTAGAACCACTGATATACAGTGCATTCAGAAAGTATTCAGGGCCCTTGACTTTTTCCACATTGTTACGTTACAGCCTTATTCTAAAATTGATTACATCGATTTTTCCCTTATCAATCTACACACAATACCCCATAAAGACGAAGCAAAATACGGCTTTTAGACATTTTACAAATGTATTGAAAGTAAAAAAAAAATGAAATAGCATATTTGAATAAGTATTCAGACCTCTTACTCAATTCTTTGTTGAAGCACCTTTGGCAGCAATTACAGCCTTGAGTCTCTTGGGTATGATGCCACAAGCTAAGCACACCTGTATTTGGGGAGTTTCTCCTATTCTTCTCTGCAGATCCTCTCAAACTCTGTCAGGTTGGAAGGGGAGTGTCGCTTCACAGCTATTTTCAGGTCTCTCCAAAGTATTTAGATCGGGTTCAAGTCTGGAATCTGGCTGGGCCACTCAAGGACATTCAGAGACTTGTCCTGAAGCCACTCCTGTGTTGTCTTGGCTGTGTGCTTAGAGTCGTTGTCTTGTTGGAAGGTGAACCTTCACTTCTGAGGTCCAGATCGCTCTGGAGCAGGTTTTTATCAAGGATCTTTCTGTACTTTGCTCCATTCATCTTTCCCTCGATCCTGACTAGTCTCCAAGTCCCTGCCGCTGAAAAATAAAATCAAATTTATTGATATAGCTCTTCATACATCAGCTGATATCTTAAAGTGCTGTACAGAAACCCAGCCTAAAACCCCAAACAGCAAGTAATGCAGGTGTAGAAGCACGTTGGCTAGGAAAAAAAAAACTAGAAAGGCCAAAACCTAGGAAGAAACCTAGAGAGTACCCAGGCTACCGATCATACTCTTAATGATCGGCTATGAAAATCCAACTGACATTTACTTCTGAGGTGCTGACTTGCTGCACCCTCGACTACTGTGATTATTATTATTTGACCATGCTGGTCATTTATGAACATTTGAACATCTTGGCCATGTTCTGTTATAATCTCCACCCGGCACAGCTAGAAGAGGACTGGCCACCCCACATATGCTCTATCTAATTCTCTCTTTCTCTCTCTCGGAGGACCTGAGCCCTAGGACCATGCCCCAGGACTACCTGACATGATGACTCCTTGCTATCCCCAGTCCACCTGACCGTGCTGCTGCTCCAGTTTCAACTGTTCTGCCTTATTATTATACGACCATGCTGGTCATTTGTGAACATTTGAACATCTTGGCCATGTTCTGTTATAATCTCTACCCGGCACAGCCAGAAGAGGACTAGCCACCCCACATAGCCTGGTTCCTCTCTAGGTTTCTTCCTAGGTTTTGGCCTTTCTAGGGAGTTTTTCCTAGCCACCGTGCTTCTACACCTGCATTGCTTGCTGTTTGGGGTTTTAGGCTGGGTTTCTGTACAGCACTTTGAGATATCAGCTGATGTAAGAAGGGCTATATAAATAAATGTGATTTGATTTGATATATTCTGAGAACTGGATTTGCTGTCTCCACTGGGTCTGGAGTGATTCCTGAAACGAAACACAAGAGGGTGCTTGGGGACTCCCAAGTGGCGCAGCGGTCGAACGAGTCACTACAGGGGTCACTACAGACCCCGGTTCGATCCCGGACTGTGTCACAGCCGGCCGCTACCGGGAGACCCATGAGACGGCACTCTCCCAATTGGATAGCAAGAAATTGTTGAGAAAAAAATAACGGGTACTCGGGTCATGAATATGACATATGGCTATTGAGTAATTGGTGCACAGTCAGACACAGCATATTACAATATACCCCAAACCTCCTACAGTCAGACACAGCATATTACTATATAACCCAAACCTCCTACAGTCAGACACAGCATATTACAATATACCCCAAACCTCCTACAGGCAGACACAGCATATTACTATATAACCCAAACCTCCTACAGCATATTACTATATAACCCAAACCTCCTACAGTCAGACACAGCATATTACTATATAACCCAAACCTCCTACAGTCAGACACAGCATATTACTATATAACCCAAACCTCCTACAGTCAGACACAGCATATTACTATATAACCCAAACCTCCTACAGTCAGACACAGCATATTACTATATAACCCAAACCTCCTACAGTCAGACACAGCATATTACTATATAACCCAAACCTCCTACAGTCCGACACAGCATATTACTATATAACCCAAACCTCCTACAGCATATTACTATATAACCCAAACCTCCTACAGTCAGACACAGCATATTACAATATAACCCAAACCTCCTACAGTCAGACACAGCATATTACTTACTATATGACCCAAACCTCCTACAGTCAGACACAGCATATTACTATATAACCCAAACCTCCTACAGCATATGACTATATAACCCAAACCTCCTACAGTCAGACACAGCATATTACTATATAACCCAAACCTCCTACAGTCAGACACAGCATATTACTATATAACCCAAACCTCCTACAGTCAGACACAGCATATTACTATATAACCCAAACCTCCTACAGTCAGACACAGCATATTACTATATAACCCAAACCTCCTACAGTCAGACACAGCATATTACTATATAACCCAAACCTCCTACAGCATATTACTATATAACCCAAACCTCCTACAGTCAGACACAGCATATTACTATATAACCCAAACCTCCTACAGTCAGACACAGCATATAACTATACAACCCAAACCTCCTACAGTCAGACACAGCATATTACTATATAACCCCAAACCTCCTACAGTCAGACACAGCATATTACTATATAACCCAAACCTCCTACAGCATATAACTATATACCCCAAACCTCCTACAGTCAGACACAGCATATTACAATATAACCCAAACCGCCTACAGCATATTACTATATAACCCAAACCTCCTACAGGCAGACACAGCATATTACTATATAACCAAAACCTCCTACAGCATATTACTATATAACCCAAACCTCCTACAGCATATTACAATATACCCCAAACCTCCTACAGTCAGACATAGCATATGACTATATAACCCCAAACCTCCTACAGTCAGACACAGCATATGACTATATAACCCCAAACCTCCTACAGGCAGACACAGCATATTACTATATAACCCAAACCTCCTACAGCATATGACTATATAACCCAAACCTCCTACAGGCAGACACAGCATATTACTATATAACCCAAACCTCCTACAGCATATGACTATATAACCCAAACCTCCTACAGTCAGACACAGCATATTACTATATAACCCAAACCTCCTACAGCATATGACTATATAACCCAAACCTCCTACAGGCAGACACAGCATATTACTATATAACCCCAAACCTCCTACAGCATATGACTATATAACCCAAACCTCCTACAGTCAGACACAGCATATTACTATATAACCCCAAACCTCCTACAGTCAGACACAGCATATGACTATATAATAACCCAAACCTCCTACAGCATATGACTATATAACCCCAAACCTCCTACAGTCAGACACAGCATATGACTATATAACCCCAAACCTCCTACAGTACAGCATATGACTATATAACCCAAACCTCCTACAGTCATACACAGCATAATATAACCCAAACCTCCTACAGCATATGACTATATAACCCAAACCTCCTACAGCATATTACAATATAACCCAAACCTCCTACAGCATATGACTATATAACCCAAACCTCCTACAGCATATTACAATATACCCCAAACCTCCTACAGTCAGACACAGCATATTACTATATACCCCAAACCTCCTACAGCATATGACTATATACCCCAAAACTCCTACAGTCAGACACAGCATATTACTATATAACCCAAACCTCCTACAGTCAGACACAGCATATTACTATATAACCCAAACCTCCTACAGTCAGACACAGCATATTACTATATAACCCCAAACCTCCTACAGTCAGACACAGCATATGACTATATAACCCCAAACCTCCTACAGCATATGACTATATAACCCCAAACCTCCTACAGTCAGACACAGCATATGACTATATAACCCCAAACCTCCTACAGTCAGACACAGCATATTACTATATAACCCAAACCTCCTACAGCATATTACAATATAACCCAAACCTCCTACAGCATATGACTATATAACCCAAACCTCCTACAGCATATTACAATATACCCCAAACCTCCTACAGTCAGACACAGCATATTACTATATAACCCAAACCTCCTACAGGCAGACACAGCATATTACTATATACCCCAAACCTCCTACAGCATATGACTATATACCCCAAACCTCCTACAGTCAGACACAGCATATTACTATATAACCCAAACCTCCTACAGTCAGACACAGCATATTACAATATAACCCCAAACCTCCTACAGTCAGACAAAGCATATTACTATATAACCCTAACCTCCTACAGTCAGACACAGCATATTACTATATAACCCAAACCTCCTACAGTCAGACACAGCATATTACAATATAACCCCAAACCTCCTACAGTCAGACACAGCATATTACTATATAACCCCAAACCTCCTACAGTCAGACACAGCATATTACTATATAACCCCAAACCTCCTACAGTCAGACACAGCATATTACTATATAACCCCAAACCTCCTACAGTCAGACACAGCATATTACTATATAACCCAAACCTCCTACAGTCAGACACAGCATATTACTATATAACCCCAAACCTCCTACAGTCAGACACAGCATATTACAATATAACCCAAACCTCCTACAGTCAGACACAGCATATTACTATATAACCCAAACCTCCTACAGTCAGACACAGCATATTACAATATAACCCCAAACCTCCTACAGTCAGACACAGCATATTACTATATAACCCCAAACCTCCTACAGTCAGACACAGCATATTACTATATAACCCCAAACCTCCTACAGTCAGACACAGCATATTACTATATAACCCAAACCTCCTACAGTCAGACACAGCATATTACTATATAACCCAAACCTCCTACAGTCAGACACAGCATATTACAATATAACCCCAAACCTCCTACAGTCAGACACAGCATATTACTATATAACCCCAAACCTCCTACAGTCAGACACAGCATATTACTATATAACCCCAAACCTCCTACAGTCAGACACAGCATATTACTATATAACCCAAACCTCCTACAGTCAGACACAGCATATTACTATATAACCCAAACCTCCTACAGTCAGACACAGCATATTACTATATAACCCCAAACCTCCTACAGTCAGACACAGCATATTACAATATAACCCAAACCTCCTACAGTCAGACACAGCATATTACTATATAACCCAAACCTCCTACAGTCAGACACAGCATATTACTATATAACTCAAACCTCCTACAGTCAGACACAGCATATTACTATATAACCCAAACCTCCTACAGCATATGACTATATAACCCAAACCTCCTACAGTCAGACACAGCATATTACTATACAACCCAAACCTCCTACAGAACATAACTCAAAGTGTTCTGATTCCATCTAGTAGTAAAATGTAAGGAAAAACACTTTCATATTTTAGCTTTTTGTCTGATACTCATAAAGGGAGAGAAAATATGAGAAATAAGTTCAAGTTCCAAAAGTTATGTGAAAATGGAAATGTGTATTTGGCTTGCAGGCTAAAACACATCACAGGAAACCAACAAATCCCCTCCATAACTACTGTACTATCTTGCCTACCCTACTACACCACCAGTCTGTGGGGCCACTGTGTACAGGTGCCTTTGGTGTCATTGATGCACCTTGTGAAGGTCCAGTCTGGTCACCAAATGACATATGTGGTCCACAGGAAGAGTGTGTGTGTGTATATGTGTGTGTGTCAAAGAAGGCTGGTGGGAGGAGCTATAGGAGGATGAGCTCATTGTAATAGCTGGAATGGAATTGATGGAATGGAAGTCAAACATGTGGTTTCCATATACTTGATGTGTTTGATACCATTCCATTTATTCCATTGCAGCCATTACAATGAGCCCATCCTCCAAAAGCTCATCCCACCAGCCTCCTCTGGTGTGTGTGTCCCACCAACCTGTCCATCAGCAGAACCAGTGACCAGCTGCCTGCTCTTCTCCAAGAGGAACACACTGAGTAATGGAGAGGAACACACTGAGTAATGGAGAGGAACAGAGGAAGAAACATATAGTTAACATGCCACTAAGTATTATTTACTAAATATTCAACCAAATGTCCCTCAAATTGGTGTCTCCACATAGCCTGGTGTCTCCACAGAGAACTACTTGACCATACAGCACACTGATAGAGAACTACTTGACCATACAGCACACTGATAGAGAACTACTTGACCATACAGCACACTGATAGAGAACTACTTGACCATACAGCACACTGATAGAGAACTACCTGACAATACAGCACACTGATTGAGAACTACCTGACCATACAGCACACTGATAGAGAACTACTTGACCATACAGCACACTGATAGAGAACTACCTGACCATACAGCACACTGATAGAGAACTACCTGACCATACAGCACACTGATAGAGAACTACCTGACAATACAGCACACTGATAGAGAACTACCTCACCACACAGCACACTGGTAGAGAACTACTTGACAATACAGCACACTGATAGAGAACTACCTGACCATACAGCACACTGATAGAGAACTACCTGACAATACAGCACACTGATAGAGAACTACCTCACCACACAGCACACTGATAGAGAACTACTTGACAATACAGCACACTGATAGAGAACTACCTGACCATACAGCACACTGATAGAGAACTACCTGACCATACAGCACACTGATAGAGAACTACCTGACCATACAGCACACTGATAGAGAACTACCTCACCATACAGCACACTGATAGAGAACTACCTGACCATACAGCACACTGATAGAGAACTACCTGACCATACAGCACACTGATATAGAACTACCTGACCATACAGCACACTGATATAGAACTACCTGACCATACAGCATACTGATAGAGAACTACCTGTCCATACAGCACAACTGGTAGTCCTATCATTTGTAGTAAAATGCTACAGCTGACAGACTGGTAGTCCCATCATTTGTAGTAGACAGCTTCAGCTGACAGACTGGTAGTCCTATCATTTGTAGTAGACAGCTACAGCTGACAGACTGGTAGTCCTATCATTTGTAGTAGACAGCTACAGCTGACAGACTGGTAGTCCTATCATTTGTAGTAGACAGCTACAGCTGACAGACTGGTAGTCCTATCATTTGTAGTAGACAGCTACAGCTGACAGTAAAAGAGCAGTTATTGCATCTACCACCAGGTGGTAATGTTGTCACGTGCATGGTTTTTAGTGCGCTTGCCGTCTTCTTTGAGATTCCATCCAACTTTTAGGTGCATAAACTGCCACCGTACTGAAGTGTGAGGCCAGTCACGGCCTACCTACATCCAATTCAGGTACTACAAAATTACCCTGCCAACTATTAATCCTCACAACAACAACACCCCATTCCACTGATTTATTCTATCTAATCCTACTCCAGGCTAACGGTCTGGGAGGACAGAACAAGACCAATCAACATCCCCCTCAACACTTCTGCAGTAAAACCTTGCAATCCCAAATACTTCTGCAGCTGCCACCACAACCTCACATTTTCTGTGACTTACTGTACGATCCATTTCTGCAGTACAGTTGACAACCATGGTTATGAATACTAAGAAAGCCACTCTAACACTCTTCTTCCCATCACTCTCTATTAGTATCTGCCTACTCACAGGAATCCTGTCAGGATCCCTCACCCTGTACACATCTTCCTCTGCCACTCTCTTCACTGCTTCAGCATACAACACTTTCTGTACTAATCTGAGCCTCTTCAACATTTAATGCCACCAAATGTTATCACACCTTTGAATGGAACCCTGCTCCAGAGGTGCTCTAGCCTTCAATGGGTCAGGTACGCTTTATACCAGTGGTCACCAACCGGTCATCGTGATCTCCAAGGCATTCCTAGTCAATCACCAAACATTTATGTAGAAAATCCAATGATAAAGGCTTGAGCTCCTTTTATGTTGGTTATGTTTGTGTGTCGCTCTGTTGACGGAGGTGCTCCTGATTCAGAAGCCCTGCTGCACCTGGTAGGCAAAGTGTTCCCATTTTCAACCATTTAATTTCTCTGAAATGACAAACTCCGCCTACCTAGCAGACCTGGAGATCTGTGGCTAAATCAAGTGTGCTTACTGCTCTGGCCAATCGAATAGCTCAAATGCCTACCTACAGCTTCCATGACCTTGGCTACAGCATTGTTTGATACAGGCCTACATGAGATTTAATGACTTTTAAAACTATGACCAGAGGAGACTGTCAAAGAGCTGCTGTTTTTATGAGTGAGTTCATGTCAAACTTTTATTCAGCACTGTCACCACTATTACAATACATAAAATATGCTTCTCTCTACTTCCAATCGAGCTGCAGCTGCAATTAATTAGTAGCCAAGTGCCCTGCGTTTTAATTATTATTAGCACCTCGTTTGGTCTATTTGTAACGGTTTTCTAGTGGTGATGAAGGAGAGTCGGACCAAACTGCAGCGTGTCGATTGAGATTTATGTTTAATCAAACAAAGAAACACTACACAAAACGTAATCAAAACCGAAACAGCCTATCTCGTGCAAACTAACCGAGAGTACACATAGGACACTAAGGACAATCACCCACGACAAACTCAAAGAATATGGCTGCCTAAATATGGTTCCCAATCAGAGACAACGATAAGCACCTGCCTCTGATTGAGAACCATTCCAGACAGCCATAGACTTTGCTAGATAACCCACTAAGCTACAATCCCAATACCACCACCAAAACCCCAAGACAAACACACCACAATTACAAAAACCCCATGCCACACCCTGGCCTGACCAAATACATAAAGATAAACACAAAATACTTTGACCAGGGCGTGACACTATTTTAATATAGAGGAATATTTGTATTTATTAGGGATCCCCATTATTTCCTGCCAACACATTAAGGCACTTACATTAAATATAAAACAAAATATAAACCAGTGCATCATATAACATTATTACACCACTACATATCTACCATACAAAATGTATAATACCACCATACAACCTTGTTTCAATGTACATGTGGGTAGAGTGCTGTGTACCTGTGTGTCTCTTCAAAGTCCCCCCTGTTCCATAAGGTGTATTTTTATTGAGGGTTTTCAAATCTGATTCTACTGCTTGTATCAGTTACCTGATGTGGAATGGAGTTCCATATAGTCATGGCTCTATTTGTAGTACTGCCTACCAAAGTCTGTTCTGGACTTGGGGACTGTGAAGAGACCTCTGGTGGCATGTCTTGTGGGGTATGTATAGGTGCCTGAGCTGTGTGCTAGTAGTTTAAACAGACAGCTCAGTACATTCAGCTTGTCAACACTTTTGACAAAAAAAGTAGTGATGAAGTCAATCTCTCCTCCACTTTGAGCCATGAGAGATTTACATACATATCATTGTTAGCTCCCCGTGTAGGCCGTCATTGTAAATAAGAATTTGTTCTTACCCGACTTGCCTAGTTAAATAAGGTAAAAAATAGCCGTGCTGCCCTGTTCTATTTCACTTTCTCTGGTCATAGGAACAACATGCATTTGTGCATAAGGCAGATGCGTTTCAACTCGAGTTTCGCTATCAGATGGAAGACTGTCCTCTCGCTCTGGTCAGTCTCACCATCAGATGGAAGACTGTCCTCTCGCTCTGGTCAGTCTCACCATCAGATGGAAGACTGTCCTCTCGCTCTGGTCAGTCTCACCATCAGATGGAAGACTGTCCCCTCGTTAGATATTACTGCACTGTTGGAGCTAGGAACACAAGCATTTTGCTCCACCAGCAATAACATCTGCTAAACATGTGTACTGTATGTAACCAATAAAATGTGATTTGATTTGGGCTCCCAGTGCAGCTTTAATTCTGGGCTATTATAATGCATCTGGTAGTTCCTTGTCTGTATGTTCCTAGGTCAGAATGAATGAATGATTTTATAGCTACTGCGATTGAAAACATATTTTTTCATAACATCACAATCTAATATGACCATTTGTACTTGTTAAAGGGATGAGGCTCCATTCAGAGTGTTGAGAACGGAGGTCAGTACTGGGGTCCCATGTGGCTCAGTGTTTTAGTTGTGATAATTGCATTGTTTGCTCTATAACCTGTTAGTTCATATGCCTTGCCACCGTGATATATAGGCCTAAAGCAGAGACAATAATTAGACACAGTGGCAGAATAAATTCAACCAACCTTTGTTTTATCGGATAGAAACCTCTGTCCAGTGAAGTCCACAAAGCATACTGCATGTACAGTAACACAGTGAAGTCCACAAAGCATACTGCATGTACAGTAACACAGTGAAGTCCACAAAGCATACTGCATGTACAGTAACACAGTGAAGTCCACAAAGCATACTGCATGTACAGTAACACAGTGAAGTCCACAAAGCATACTGCATGTACAGTAACACAGTGAAGTCCACAAAGCATACTGCATGTACAGTAACACAGTGAAGTCCACAAAGCACACTGCATGTACAGTAACACAGTGAAATCCACTAAGCATACTGCATGTACAGTAACAGACAGGTACATCTGTCCAGTGAAGTCCACGAAGCATACTGCATGTACAGTTGTCCAGTGAAGTCCACTAAGCATACTGTATGTACAGTAACAGACAGGTACATGACCTACAGCATGGTAAGTTAAAGTTTTTGTCATTTTCGTGCCACTATACTAACTATTGATTTAGAACCACAGAGCGTTACCTGCCTCCACTATTCCAGCACTATTTCAACGTCAACATCATCTAATCACCTCTGCTTAGTCTAATACAACTAAAAGATATCAAAACAATTTAGTCCAATCAATGTAAGCTAAAAATTGTCTGTCCATGGTTCTGATTTCTGTGTGTGTGTGTGTGTGTGTGTGCGTGCGTGCGTGCATGTAAGTAGACTCACCCTACTTGTAGAAAACGCCAATGCCATCCTCTTCTCTTTCATGTTGACAAAATGGTCTATCACTCTCATACAGTACACACGTTACATTTTTGTTGTCCTAGGCTACCTGGCTAAAATGCTTGCTCGCTAGCCTAACTTCCATTCATGGGCAACGTTAGCTAGGTAACGTTATCTTTCTACATCTAGCTATACAACTTCCATCCTTTCAGACCAGGGGCACAACAATGCATGAATTAGTGGTTGGATCCAAATTGCCATTATAATCATTGGCCAGTATGGAGAATTAAGTAAAACCGCAAGTCCAAATCCCTATCTCCATCTATGGCTAATTTAGGAAAGGGACCATTTTAGTTAGCTGGCTAGCTAGTCACCGGAGGAAAATATCACAACGAGATACAACAATTCACGTTTTTCTGTCAATAATGTATGCTCTCAATGGGATTTGATAGGAGTGATGCCAAATTCAAGCTGGCTCCCCTTCACACTTTTTTTTGGTGGACCATTCACAGTTGAGCTCGCTCAGTTTGGCTCAACGCTGATTGGCTAATGTTATATTTTTTTCTCAAGGGAGGCCAGATGCTCGCTGGCTTCCCTTGCCTTCAATGCTCTGGGCGGCAACAATGCCATACTTGTTTGGATCAGACAGCACCAGATAGATGACCTACACGTAGAGAGACAGAGGGGTGCTGTTTCAC
This sequence comes from Oncorhynchus tshawytscha, assembly GCF_018296145.1. NCBI lineage: Eukaryota > Metazoa > Chordata > Actinopteri > Salmoniformes > Salmonidae > Oncorhynchus > Oncorhynchus tshawytscha. The sequence goes on along the minus strand of NC_056429.1, from coordinate 95,336,401 downwards.
TCGCTCAGATGCTTTCTCCTGTGAGATACATTCAGCCTCTTGCGAATTGAAGGAAAATGATGAAACACAGAGACGAAAGATACAATCATTTACAGTGCCTTGCGAAAGTGTTCGGCCCCCTTGAACTTTGCGACCTTTTGCCACATTTCAGGCTTCAAACATAAAGATATAAAACTGTATTTTTTTGTGAAGAATCAACAACAAGTGGGACACAATCATGAAGTGGAACGACATTTATTGGATATTTCAAACTTTTTTAACAAATCAAAAACTGAAAAATTGGGCTTTAGGTTTTGGGGGTGACTAGAGAGATATACCTGCTGGAGCGTGTGCTACAGGTGGGAGATGCTATGGTGACCAGCGAGCTGAGATAGGGGGGGGACTTTACCTAGCAGGGTCTTGTAGATGACATGGAGCCAGTGGGTTTGGCGACGAGTATGAAGCGAGGGCCAGCCAACGAGAGCGTACAGGTCGCAATGGTGGGTAGTATATGGGGCTTTGGTGACAAAACGGATTGCACTGAAGACATGAAGACAGGAACTGTGAAATAAGTTGGGGGGTGGGCACATTCAGAACGTAGTGTTGCGAAAACAAACGGTCTTTTGTTAGATAACAGGAGCCAGGTGCCTGATAACTGTATATTCTACACAGCTACAACGACTGACCACTGAAGCGCTTAGGGGGCTGGGACCAGCCTCTGCGCCAACAATCAACGGATAGGCTGGGTGAGTCTAAACCACGCCCAGTCTCTACTTTGACAGGCCGGCTCGGAAGCAGGAACTACTTCTGTCATCAGAGTATATTATAATATCTTTGTCAGGAACAAGTCAGTTTTCTGTTTTGCCCTGCGAGGTGGGACAAAGAGCCCGTATATACGAAAATTGCATTTACCACTTATTGCTTAGCTAATAAAAAATACATAGTATACAATCAGTGACTCAGTGTCATACTTATCCTGATACCAGAATCGAATTGACGCAACCCTAACAGTATGGACAAATTTACATCAGCATCTATGTTAACACTGCCATGTTGATCTGAGCCTTTCCGTTGGAAAACAACCAAATTGTTCACTTCACTCGCCGACTTTCGACTACAGTCGACTTCGTTAGCCTTACTGCTTGCCGGCACTGCCCTTGCTTGGGAAGCATGATGACAACCGCATGCGAAAGGAATGACCACCGGTGTTGTATTGAGGAGCTATTCAGTAGACTACTGTCTCTGGTCATTTCAGCACTATGATATCAGTGAAAATCACTGCAAATGTACAACTATAGCATTCACATTAAAAAAAAAAAAAAAACTACAATTTACTCTCATCACTGATCCTAACACTCTCCCAACCAACTTTGGGCAGACAGTTTGAAAAACTCATGGGAGTTTGACATACATTTTGGGGAGACACTTTTCATGGCACTTCAAAACCGAAGTGAAATTTTCATAGCTGGTTAGGAGACCTTACACAGCAGGTTAGGAAACTGATATTAAGGTTAGGAAAAGGGTTAGGGTTAGTGAAAATCCTCTCTTAACCTGCTACAGAAATCACTTTGTATCGAATTGCCTTGAAATGAGTGTGTTGTCAGGCAGATGTTCCAGCAGATCACTTTGTTGGTCACCTCCAGGGGGTGGACTGAAATGCCAGATCTTTTGCCTAGTGGGCCTGTCTAACGTTTTTTTTTTGTTGATGTTGCACAAACTTATAATTTACTGGCTAATAATTAGGGGCCCTCAAGGAAAACATGAGGCCCCCACACCAGACCGACCACGAGGGGGAAAAAAATGGGACAGCGGATAAAAATGGGCCGGTATGTTAGAAATACCAGGGCTGATTTTTAGTCCCAGTCCGCCCCTGGTCACCGCCTTTCAAAGTGTGTTGCATTCATAGAGATAGATAGAGGACTAATATTTGTATCTGTGCCATTATAGAGTCTATGACAGCATGGGCAGCACCATTTGAGGAATTCTCTATTTTGAAGTAATCAATTTTCTTCTTCACGATTGGCTCATCTTTCCTGATGACCCGGTTGGACATGACTCTAACAGGGTCACCAGGAGGGATCAACCAATGAAGTTGGAAGTCCCACCTAGTTGACTACAACCCCTCAGAGCACGTGTCAAACTCATTCCACAGAGGGCTGAGTGTCTGCGGGTTTTCGCTCCTCCCTTGTACTTGAGTGATGAATTAAGGTCACTAATTAGTAAAGAACCACACTCACCTGGTTGTCTAGGTCTTAATTGAAAGAAAAAAACAAAAACCTGCAGATTCTAGGCCCTCCATGGAATGAGTTTGACACCCCTGCCCCACAGTGTAAGCATGGGATGTTCTACTAAGCTAACATATGGAATTGTTTTAAGATGGTCATACTAATGATCATTTACACATATTTAACCAATTTTTGGGGGCACTAAACTACTTCCATATACACTGAGTGTACCAAACTAACCAGGTGAATCCAGGTGAAAGCTATAATCCCTTATTGATGTCATCTGTTATATACGCTTCAATCAGCATAGATGACGGGGAGGAGACAGGTTAAAGAAGGATGTTTAAGCCTTGAAAGTGGGCTCTTGCCTTTTAGTGGATTAATGTGTGGTTTCAGAGTAACCTGTAATGGACTTGTGATATTTGTTTGTCTCTTCTGATAAGAGGGAAGAGGTGCTCTGTGTCACACAACTTGGGTCAATATCTGTTTCTTGCTTTGCTCTTAGGAGCAGAGAACCATTGAAAGGAGTGATTTCCGTTGGTGCATCGCAGACCTGGTGGGAAGCGTCAGTCGTTTTGATTCTGTCTCATAGCCTAACATGACTTTGTTAGGTTATCAGTTATACCGTTTAGCTTTTGTACTGAATACACTGTGTTGTTTCAGGTGCAATGTTGATGGCCATGCTGCAGCAGTTTGTAGGAGGGAGATTCCAAGATAATGGAAGTGTGCAGGAGGCCATTGGAAAGAGTCTGGTGCAAGAGAGGCAGCTTGAAGTGGTCAGAGTAGTGCAGAAGGTGTTGTCTGCTGAGGCAGTTTAGAAATGGAGGATGGGTGAGGAATCCTGAGAGGTTTCCAGTGAGTAGATTTGTACCAGAACAGAGGGATAGGCCAACGAGAGATTTATGCTTCAGTAAGGTTGGCTTCTTAGCGTTCATATCAATGGTTATCAACTGTACTGCAGCAATGCAATGTAAATCACAGAAAATATATGTGGTGGCAGTTGCAGATGTAAATGAGATTTGACTTCAGAAGAATTACAGGGTGTGTTGCGGGGTGTCCTGTCCTCCCAGGCCATTGGCAGGGTGCAGATTGGGTCAAAGTAGTGGTATTGGGTTTTTATACTGGAGTGTAGGTGGTGTCTAGGGCTATATTTAACTTTCTTAGAGGAACAGGTGTAATGAAGAGCATTTCATGTAGGTAGGCTGTTTTTATTTATTTTATTTTTCCTTTATTTAACTAGGCAAGTCAGTTAAGAACAAATTCTTATTTTCAATGATGGCCTAGGAACAGTGGGTTAACTGCCTGTTCAGGGGCAGAACGACAGATTTGTACCTTGTCAGCATGGCTTGTGTATGTATGCAATTCAGAGGGTGAATGGGCAAGACAAAATATTTCAGTGCCTTTGAATAGGGTATGGTATTAGGTGAAAGGCACACTGTTTTGAGATCTCATATGTTGTGGTGGTAGGTTGGGTGGAGAAGAGGTTGAGTTGATGACAGTAACTAGGAGTGTACTAGTGGTGGTTTTTATTGTTTCTTCAGCCCAGAGGAAGTGGGCACTCTGGATCACGCGATTAGGAAGAAGAAATGTGACTTGCTTTGCTCTCTGGACCAGGGCACTGTTGAAAGGTGTGATAACTGGATTGGTATTAAATGTTGAAGGTCAGTAGAAAGTGAAGGCTCCCCGTGTCTGATAGTTGCCGTCTGGTTCAACGCAGATCCAGTGGGGAAATGGAGAAGACGTTGTCTGTTTTGATGTAGTCTTTACCAGATAAGGTCACCCTGTAGGAATGCTTGTTCCTGAATTTGGTGTCAAGTTTATGGGCAGCAATATGTAGGAGGGTGAGGCCTAGATGTGGGAAGTGTGCAGGAGGGCTTGAAACGAAGGAATGTGTAGTTTCGGTGGAGGAAGTTAGTTGTGGGGCTAGAGATCAAAGGTGTACGGTGAAAGGCACGTTGCCGGGGTCATAGTAGTACATAAAGTATTGTTTGCTGTAGCAGTGAAGAGCGGTACAGGGTGAGGGATCCTGAGAGGATTCCTGTGAATAGGCAGAGACTGGGGCGGCAGGGTAGCCTAGTGGTTAGAGTGTTGGACTAGCAACCGGAAGGTTGCAAATTCAAACCCAGAACTGACAAGGTACAAATCTGTCATTCTGCGCCTGAACAGGCATTTAACCCACTGTTCCTAGGCCGTCATTGAAAATAAGAATTTGTTCTTAACTGACTTGCCTGTTAAAAATATATAAAGGTCAAATAAAAATAAATAGTGATGCGAAGAATATGCTGTATGTGTCAGTAAGGTAGGTTTCTTTGCATTCATAGCTATGGTTGCCAATTGTGCTGCAGAAATGTATCGAAAGTCACAGAAAAGAGGTTGTGGCGGCAGAGATATTTGGCATTGCAAGATTTTACTGCAGAACAGTTTTCGGGGGTATTGAGTGGTAGATTTCTGTCCTCCCAGACCATAGGTCTGGAGTAGGATGAGATGTGGTGATTATTTTTTTATTTTTTAGAGTGCTAATAGTTGGCAGGGTAATTGTTCCTTTCCCCAATTGTATAGTACTATATCACAAATATTTTAATTTAGGTCGGCAGTGAATGGCCTCCACTACAGTAGGTGGCGGTGTAGGCTCCTTAAATTGAATGCAATCCGCCGAAGTTGTTTTTTGACTGGCGGAAATGACTGTAGGGGTCGGGGAGGAGTGGTTGCGTAAAAAGTCAGCCGAATGTAGCTTCGATTGTTGGCTAAGAATAAATCATTTTTAAGTGCCAATGCAATTTTTCAAGAAACCATCTTCAACTGAATCGAATATATACCGGACATAGTTATATCACTGCAAAATTGTGATATTTAGCTAGCTAGGATGTTAAAAAGGAAACATTAAGTTGTTGTAGCTAGCTATAGAAGGATACAAACTAGCTACTTCGCGCTAACTTGTCAAGCAAAGAAGATAACAAAGACATTTTGGGAAATTGTAATATGAAAAAAGACGTGTCGGGGACATTAGGATTTGTCTCTCAAAAAGACATCGTCTACAACAAACTTCTGCCATATGCGGATATATTAGACGACGAATCCAATGTCATTTTGGGTCAAATCAAAGGGAACTTGGGCCGGGCTGTCCAGCTTCGAGAGATATGGCCGGGTGTCTTGTTTTGGACAAGGAAACTTTCCACGTAAGTGTGTTCTTACCCAAGTGTGACTTTCTAGTTAGCTGGTTGCCATTCACCTGCCCTGAGAACTAGCTTTAGGTAGTAACGAACATTTGCTTGGCCAAATAACGTTATTTGCTGATGTAGTTAGCAACTAGCCGACTCAACACCATCGCAAATTGTGGAGTTTAGTCACAGACGAGTAAGTTATACATATATTTGGGTTGGCTAGGAGGCTAGCCAGTGGAGGCTAGGCTAGCTAAAGTTAGATTTCCGTTCGAAAGTGGGCTAACGGTACCGGTAGTAGCTTGCTAACATTCGCAATTTGACCGGCGTATTTTGAGCTCAGTGTAGGCACCACTGTCACTGACTCGGCATTGTGGATTTAGCTCCCAGGATCAAGGTTAGCCAGGCAAGAAACCCTGAGGTAACGTTGGCTGAAGTTAACGAAGTTAGTTAGCCAACATTAGCCAGCCAGAACAGTAGCCAGCTAACGTTACTCAGCTTTAACATTTCAATACAGATTGCAAGCGAAATGGCTGTCTTAAATCACGATATGAGTAACGTTAACCATGGACACGGATAGTAACGCCGTGCTAACTATCAATTGCTGTGTCATTAAGACAGACTGAGCACGCTAGTTAGTTAATGTTAGCTAAACGTAGCAAGTGGCTAGGGAAACTTTAACTACATAACGGACAAGCCCTCTAACGTTAGTGCATCTTGTTTGTAAGCATGCTTAACTCTATAGGCCTAACGTTAGTTACTACCAACTATATGTTTCTAACATCCGTTTCCCTGCGAACCTATCTATCCAGCTAGCTAATTGAGACATGTTACTGACATGTAACCGATTGTCTCTTTTACCTAATCATACCTTTACTTAGCTAGCTAAGCTAGCCAGCCATTGCTTAGTCACTCTGACGGTGTGGTTGGTACCATCTCACGGGAATTGTTTGACCCAAGGGAGGACTCAAGACTTGTGAAAGTCTGTTGTGTACACTTTCAAAGACTTCGGTGTTGACGGTTTTACATTAGTCCCAAGATTTAGCTAGCTGAGTAGATAGACAACAGTGTGAGAATCTTAAGGCAAACATTACTTCATATTCCCAAATGACAACACTATCATTTTCCACAAGGGAGTTCAGTTTTACTGTCACATGGAAATAAACTACACTGAACAAAAATATAAACACAACATGTAATGTGTTGGTCCCATGTTTCATGAGCTGAAATAAAAGATCCCATACACAAACACATATTTGTTTACATCCCTGTTAGTGAGCATTTCTCCTTTGCCAAGATAATCCATCCACCTGACAGATGTGGCATATCAAGAAGCTGATTAAAGAGCATGATCATTACACTTGTGCAGCATGTACTGAGGACAAAAGGCCACTCTAAAATGGGCAGAATGGTCACACAACATAATACCACATATGTCTCAATATTTGAGGGAGTGTGCAATTGGCATGCTGACTGCAGGAATGTCCACCAGAGCTGTTGCCAGAGAATTGGATGTGAATTTCTATACCATAGGCTAATTCAACGTTGTTTTTGAGAATTTGGCAGCATGTTCAAATGGCCTTACAACCACAGACTATGTTTGGTATTGTGTCGGCAAGTGGTTTGCTGATGTGAACGGAGTGCCCCGTGGTGGTGGAGTTATGGTATGGGCAGGCGAAGCTACAGTGACAATGAACGCAATTGCATTTTATCGATGGCACTTTGAAAACACAGTGATAGTGTGATGAGATCCTGAAGCCCACTGTTGTGATGGCGGCAGATTAATGGCACATCATGATAATGCACGGTCCTATGCTGCAAGGAACTGTACACAATTCCTGGATGCTGAAAATGTCCCAGTTCTTCCATGGCCAGTGTACTCACCAGACATGCCACCCATTGAGCATGTTTGATGCTCTGGATCGACAGTGTGTTCCAGTTCCCGCCAATATCTAGCAACTCCACTAGAGGTCGACCGATTATGATTTTTCAACGCCGATACCGATTATTGTAGAACCAAAAGAGCTGATACCGATTAATCTGCCAATTTATTTTATTTGTAATAATGACAGTTATAACAATACTGAATTAACACTTATTTTAACTTAATATAATACATCAATAAAATCAATTTAGCCTCAAGTAAATAATGAAACATGTTCCATTTGGTTTAAATAATGCAAAAACAAAGTGTTGGAGAAGAAAGTAAAAGTGCAATATATGCTATGTAAGAAAGCTAACGTTTCAGTTCCTTGCTCAGAACATGAGAACATATGAAAGCTGGTGGTTCCTTTTAACATGAGTCTTCAATATTCCCAGGTAAGAAGTTTTAGGTTGTAGTTATTATAGGACTATTTCCCTCTATACCATTTGTATTTCATTAACCTTTGAATATTGGATGTTCTTATAGGCACTTTAGTATTGCCAGTGTAACAGTATAGCTTCCGTCCCTCTAGTTAACGCTTGCTAACTAGCTAGCCATTTCACTTCGGTTACACCAGCCTCATCTCGGGAGTTGATAGGCTTGAAGTCATAAACAGCGCAATGCTTGACGCACAACGAAGAGCTGCTGGCAAAACGCACTAAAGTGCTGTTTGAATGAATGTTTATGCGCCTGCTTCTGCATACCACCACTCAGTCAGATACTTGTATGCTCAGTCAGATTATATGCAACGCAGGACACGCTAGATAATATCTAGTAATATCATCAACCATGTGTAGGTAACTAGTGATTATGATTGTTTTTTTTTCTAAGATAAGTTTAATGCTACCTAGCAACTGCATTCGCGTAACAGGCAGTCTCCTTGTGGAGTGCAACGTGAGAGAGGCAGGTCGTTATTACGTTGAACTAGTTAACTGTAATGTTGCAAGATTGGCTCCCCCGAGCTGACAAGGTGAAAATCTGTCGTTCTGCCCATGAACAAGGCAGTTCACCCACCGTTCCTAGGCCGTCATTGAAAATAAGAATGTGTTCTTAACTGACTTGCCTAGTTAAATAAAGGTATATTAAAAAATAAATAGGCAAATCGCCGCCCAAAAGTACCGATTTCTGAATGTTACGAAAACTTGAAATCGGCCCTAATTAATTGGCCATTCTGATTAATCGGTTGACCTCTAAACTCCACACAGCCATTGGAGAAGAGTGGGACAACGCTCCACAGGCCACAATCAACAGCCTGATCAACTGTGCGATGGAGATGTGTTGCGGTGCATGAGGAAAATGGTGGTTACACCAGATACCGACTGGTTTTCTGATCCACAACCCTATCTTTAAGATATCTGTGATCAACAGCTGCATATCTGTAGTCCCAGTCATGTAAAATCCATAGATGAGTGCCTAATTAATTTATTTAAATGGACTGATTTCCTTATGAACTCTAACTCGGTAAAAATGTTGAAATTGTTGCATATTGTGTTAATTTTTGTTTCGTAAAGCTACTGCTCATAACACAAGCACTCTGTAGTTCAGGGCTCACTGATTGTGCAAAGTCTGCTTCAACATGCACTATTTACGTTCTCATATGGCCTAATCACTGCCAGTGTTGCTTCATATGATATGCTGTCCCAGGTAAACGCTTCCACAACGTGACGTGCCGTTTCGCAATGCTTTTGGTGTTACTTGAGTGTGACCATGTGTGAGATTGGTAACACACTGGTGATCCCATTCTATAGCTGACTGTAATTAAGGATGTAAACACGATACAGCACCATAATAATTAATAAGGCCTTACACTAGGTTGATACAATGGTTGACAGTATATTAACTGTACCACATCCCTGTTGTACCCAGACCTTCAGGAAAGAGAACTATACTTTATAAAGTGTCAGGCTACAGAAGATGGAAGCACAGTTATCTGTGAGCCTGTTTCAGAAGTTCTGAATTCAAGGCACTCTTCAGAGCTTCTCACAAAATCAAGAGTTCTGTTCCAAACATATAGGCTGTGTACCGCTTTATAGGAATAGTTACACATAGACAGTGTTTTCACACCGTGACAATGTTACATCATTACTCTCTGTCTGTTGTGTTTGCCATGTTTTATTTGGTTGTACTAGCTACTAGGCTCATTAGGCTCTTTCACCTTAAGCTGTGTCAGTCAGTTGTAACTGTGTCCCAAATGGCACCCTATTCCCTATGGGCCCTCGCCCAAAGGAGTGACCTACTGAGGGAATAGTGTGCCTTTTGGGACTCAAAAATACATGCCAACAGGGCATTAGGATTATGTCCAGGCTATGACTGAGTCACTACTCTCAACAGTTGATCTAGATTCTGGAGCTACACAAGTATTTTGGCTCCTTGGCAAGAACAAGAAGCATTCAATGCAGGTCTATTTATGTACTGTTGTTGCTTGGCCGATAGCACTGGGCTTTGACATACACTATATACAAGTATGTGGACAGCCATTCAACACCTGTTGCTGACAGGTGTATAAAACCACACAGCCATGCAATCTCCATAGACAAACACTGTCAGTAGAATGGTCTTACTGAAGAGCTCAGTGACATTTAATGTGGCACTGTTAGGGTTGCACATTTTGGGGACTATTCAGAGTTGGAAACTTTCCATGGGAATTAATGGAAATATATGCACATTAATATTAATATCATTTAAATGTAGATTTTTGCATTGGATATATTTACCATTTCATATGGAGACAGAAACAAACCTTTTGCCTTATCATAAGTAGAGATAATTAGAAATTATTAAATCCTTCCAATAGAAAAATAATTAAATCATTTAGTTACGAATTAAACTTTAAATTAGTTGACTCTTCACATAGGATGATTTCACTGAACAACAAAAGAAAGGGATATTGAATGATTCCCAATGATCCATCGCATCTCCCCAAAAACCATTTTCAACATACATCTGTAAAATAATAGTCTAGAAACTAAAGCTTTGGTTGTCTTCTCACGCTTCCATGTCTTCTCTCTGGACTTCCTCAATGTCCACCTCTTTAACATCAGACTCTGAGGCCTCATCTTCACTGTCACTTTCAAATCTTGTTGAGGATGGCTCGTTGTCAGGCTCAAAAGCTTCAAATTTGCCCAGATGGTCACCAATCTTTCAACCCTTGTATTGGTCAGCCTGTTGCGTGCTTTGGTGTATGTGTGTGTTTCCAAACAAGGACCAGTTGCGCTCTGAGGCGGCTGTTGGTTTGATTTGGAGGATGATGGAGGTAATGGGGGAAAGAGCCTCAGATCCACAAAGTCCCTTCCACCAGGTGGCTGATGAGATATGTTGGCACAACTGCCATATTGCATCTCCATCTTAAAGCCCTTGCTTGGAAGTGTACTTCGCCAGACTGCCAGGAACCGTTGGTTCAGGAACCAGCCCAAGGTGGTGAGACACGGTAGTGATGACACCATAGGCTTGGTTGATCTCTGCACCAGACAGGATGCTCTTACCAGCATACTTGGGGTCCAACATGTACGCTGCGGCGTGTGTGGGCTTCAGGCAGAAGTCTTCACGCTTTTTGATGTATTTCAGAACTGCACTCCTCTGCTTGGAGCAACAGTGAAGTGGGCAGGGCAGTACACATTTCTTCTCTTACATCTGCAAGCAGAGTCTGAACATCAGACAGGATGGCATTGTCTCCCTCAATCAGTGCAATGGCTACTGCTATAGGTTTCAGGCTGCTTACCACTCTCTCACAAAATACATTATCCTCTTGATGGGGCTGTCCATATCAGTAGACTGTGATATGGCCATTTCTTGGAGAGACTCCTTCCCCTCCAGGAGACTGTCAAACATGATGATAACACCATCCCAACGGGTGTTGCTCGGCAGCTTCAATGTGGGGATCTTATTCTTCTCACTTTGCTTGGTGAGGTAGATTGCTGCTATAACTTGATGACCCTTCACATACCTAACCATTTATTGGCTCTCTTGTAGAGGGTATGCATTGTTTTCAGTGCCATGATATCCTTGAGGAGCAGATTCAATGCATGAGCACCACAGCCAATGGGTGTGATGTGAGGGTAGGATTGTCTGTTCCCAGCATTGTCTGTCACCAGTGCAAATGCCTTCTGTGGTTCAAGGTCATTGATGACTGCCTTCAGCTCATCTGCAGTGTGGAGGTGTGTGTGTGTGTGTGTGTTGTCCCTTGTGTCTGTGCTCTTGTAGAATACTGGTTGAGGGGTGGAGATGATGTAGTTAATTATTCCTTGCCCACGAACATTCAACCACCCATTAGAGATGATTGGAATACAGTCTGCTTTCTCTATGATTTGCTTGACTTTCACTTGAACTCTGCACCCAGCAAATGAGTAGATAAAGCATGTCTGGTTGGATGGGTGTATGCTGGGGGAATAACATTCAGAAATCTCTTCCAACACACATTGGCTGTAAGCATCAGATGTGAACCAGTTGCATACACAGCTCGAGCAAGACATTCGTCAGCATTTCTCTGACAACATTCCTCCATTGAGTCCAATAAACTTCTAATTCCAGGAGGACCATAAGCTGTTGCTATCGTTTAAGGTGTCTGATTCATCATTTTCACCTCGAATAGAAGTAGAGGGACTTTTGTCACAGGCTGCTTGTTGTGAGTGTAGCCAATGTGTAATGGCTAGCTAGTTAGCGGTGTTGCACGCTAGTTGTGTTTCAATCAGTGACGTCACTTGCTCTGAGACCTTGAAGTAGTGCTTCCCCTTGCTCTGCAAGGGCCGCGGCTTTTGTGGAGCGATGGGTAACGATGCTTCGAGGGTGACTGTTGACGTGTGCAGAGCGTCCCTGGTTCCCACCCAGGTCGGGGCGAGGGGAAGGATTGCGGAGCATTTAGAACATATTATACAGTTAACGTAATGGTTAATGGTTGTAAGATATCTTGCTGGCAAACATTTCACTGTGAATTCCATACTGTAACTACACCCACCACCTGCTGTGTGCTGCACAACAGTGAGTGACTCAAGGCCCTGGTCTCGTGTAGTTGTGTGCTTGTAAAATAACACCAATTTCCTGGGGACTACCGTAAGCTTCATAATGAAAAAAGTGACCGGTGAAATGATCTCCTAACTTATTGCACAAGTTGCCGACAGGTATTACTTAAGTATCTACAAATATTCACATTTATTTGAAAAAAAATCTAAATCGTTTTGAAGGTATTGGAAAAACAATCCTGTGGCTATTAGCAAATACCCCGGTAAACAGTGTGTGTTTGTATGTACAGTATACCACCCATGCCTATTAGGGACATTGGTCTATTGCAGAGGGTGGAGAATTCCCACCAGATGAATGTTATTCAACGAAGAAGGAAAGAAATGTAGAGATTGGGTTTATTAAAAGTTATGGAGCTACTTTACAACCTGCGTGGGAGTTTCTTTTCTTGAATAACAAACACCTAAAGGTAGTGATGCGCTGATATTACATTTTTGGCCAATATACGATACCGATATTTACAATTTTAGCGGCCTTTTACGCATTCTAGTACAGTTAAATAGTTAACACACACATGGACACAGAGGCCTAAGGCACTGTATTTCAATGCAAGAGGTGTCACTACAGTCCCTGGTTTGAATCCAGACAGTATCACATCCGGCCATGGTTGGGAGTCCCATAATGTGGCGCACAATTGGCCCAGCGTCGTCCGGGCCGTCATTGTAAATAAGAATTTGTTCTTAACTGACTTGCTAGTTAAATAAAGGTTACACACACACACACCACACTGACCAAAAATGTATTTTATTGGCATTTACGCATGTCCCCATTACCAGTAAAACATAACAAAACCTATTTCTTTCACTTAGTTGCTGTGCTGTTTCGTTGTTCAGTTGTTTCAATCTCAACCAGGATTTCTCATACTATAGAACACCATTTGGATCTTTGCGTGTAAAATAACACTATTTGATGTGTCAGACAAGCGTGTTGACCAAACAGGACCTGAATATGACTGCACATCACAATAATTTTATGTGTTCATTAAGTTAAAATAACCCTAATTTATAAAACAGTCCCCATTTGATTAATGCTGGTCAGACCCATCTATGTGAAGCTAGCCACAATACTTTGCGGTTAGACTTCAAAATAAAAGTATGTCATTGACAGTGATGCAAATTAACACAAATAGTAGAATTATGCCATAATTGAATAGATCATGCTAAATGAGGTTGGAATGTTTATATAAATAATTTGTTAATTTGACATCTGTTGAAATCACACTAGATGTATTACACTTTAGAATTGCAATGGGGGCTTACTTATTTCACTGTACAGCCTTACCTATGGATTGTGGATCAATGACATAGGGTATCAGTGTACTCAGTGACACCCAGAGAACATTAGCGTCATAGCTATTATTGCGGGACTCTGAAACAACTGTGAATTGAGCCACATTTATTGTCAACCTATGTGTATTGAACACTATTCCAGCGGAAAAACAATACTGCGTGGATGCTTTGGAGTCTGATAACTCTGAGGATGACATTGGTAAAAAATATCTTACCCCCTTTTATTGATCCCCAATCCTTAGGTAAAGCTGTACGGTGCAATATGAATGTCAGTACACACAATAGGCTGACTAGGGAGGTGTTTTCACACAGTCACAGACCTGCGATAATAGCCACAATGCTAATATTTGCTTAAACTCTTCACAGTTGTGTTCTGTGGGTGTCAACAAGTACACTGATATTTCACTGCTTAACATTCCAACCTTGTTTAACTTTATCTATTTCTGTTAACCTGGAGGTCCACTTCTCTGTGGTGTAGTGAGCAGTCACAGTCACGTAGCTTTCCGTTGCCCTGAAGGTCCACCCGTCTGTGGTGTAGCGAACAGACACGTAGCTTTCCGTTGCCCTGGAGGTCCACCCGTCTGTGGTGTAGCGAACAGACACGTGGCTTTCCGTTGCCCTGGAGGTCCACCCGTCTGTGGTGTAGCGAACAGACACGTAGCTTTCCGTTGCCCTGGAGGTCCACCCGTCTGTGGTGTAGCGAACAGACACGTGGCTTTCCGTTGCCCTGGAGGTCCACCCGTCTGTGGTGTAGCGAACAGACACGTAGCTTTCCGTTGCCCTGGAGGTCCACCCGTCTGTGGTGTAGCGACCAGACACGAAGCTTTCCGTTGCCCTGGAGGTCCACCTGTCTGTGCTGAGGGCAACAGAGGATGCCTTGGATAATTTGTTGACAATTCTGATATTTTCCTGTTCATAAAGATCTGGCACGATCTTCATACTGAAGTGGGTGCGGCAGGGGATTTCGTAGCGTGACTCAAGCACTTTCACCATATTTTGAAACCCTTTGTTTTCCACAACAGAGTATGGCCTCATGTCTGCAGTGATAAACATCCCAATAGATTTGGTGATGGCTTTAGCCCGGTCTGATTCTGCAGCAAAGGGCTGCTTAAAAGTCGCGGTGAGAAGTTGTCTCTTGGCTGAGCTGGCTCCTGTCACTGACACACCAGAGTGACGACGCTTTAAATGTGGCCATGCTCAATGTATTTCCATGATCATACGGCTTTCTTGTGGCACAATGCCTACACACCGTAATGGTGTTGTCCACCACCCTTCTTCCATCATCATATTTGACAGGGAAGCCAAAATGCTCCCATACATGAGACTTAAATGAAGCGGGAGGCTTTTCCGGTTGTTCAGCTCCTCTGTTAGCCATGGCTGTCACAGCTGTTTTTTCTTAGCTTTTTGCAACAGTTTTCAGCTGTGCTAACATAATTGCAAAAGGGTTTTCTAATGATCAATTAGCCTTTTTAAAGTTAGAAACTTGGATTAGCTATCACAACGTACCATTGGAACACAGGAGTGAGGGTTGCTGATAATGGGCCTCTTAACGCCTATGTAGGTATTCCGTTAAAAGCCATTTCCAGCTGCAATAGTCATTTACAACATTAACAATGTCTACACTGTAGACACTGACACTGTAGACATCTGACCAATTTTATGTTAAATGAGGTTGGAATTGACAAAACATTTGCTTTTCCTTCAAAAACAAGGACATTTCTAAGTGACCCTGAATTTTTGAACAGTAGCATATATGAAAATGTAAAAAAAAAAAAAAAATATATATATATTTCCATTGGGGCAGATTAACTCTATTCTTGTGAAACTTTATTTATTTTTGTATTTATTTTTTATTTGTCCTGGACAAGAGGACAAGCGTTAATGTCGAGTCTGGTTTGTGTTCATGCATCTCTGTGCCCTAAAGATGATTTTCTTGTAGGTACATACGGCTGTACGGCAGGAAGTTCAGCAAGGAGGACCATGTGCTGTTCATCAAGCTGCTGTACGAGTTGATCACCATCGACAAGCTGGAGATCAGTATGATGCAAGGCCTAGCCCGGCTACTCATCAACCTCCTCAAGTAAGACCATGGGTTACACAGTCACGCATGTAAACACACTCACATTGACAAGCTGGAGATCAGTATGATGCAAGGCCTAGCCCGGCTACTCATCAACCTCCTCAAGTAAGACCATGGGTTACACAGTCACGCATGCAAACACACTCACATTGACAAGCTGGAGATCAGCATGAAAGCTGGTCCTTCTGCTCATCAACCTCCTAATGTACGCAACACACACACACACACCCCCATCAACAATCTTGAGACCAGTATGATGCAATGCTTCGTCCACCTCATCAGTTAATGTCACATAATGTCACTCGAATCAGCCTTTGATCATGTCCGGCACCTGCTCGCCTGTCCAGCATCAATACTCTGGACGGTTCTGACTTAGAATACGTGGACAACTACAAATACCTAGGTGTCTGGTTAGACTGTAAACTCTCCTTCCAGACTCACATTAAGCATCTCCAATCCAAAATTAAATCTAGAATTGGCTTCCTATATCGCAACAAAGCATCCTTCACTCATGCTGCCAAACATACCCTCGTAAAACTGACCATCCTACCGATCCTCAACTTCGGTGATGTCATCTATAAATAGCCTCCAACACTCTACTCAACAAACTGGATGCAGTCTATCACAGTGCCATCTGTTTTGTCACCAAAGCCCCATACACTACCCACCATTGCGACCTATATGCTCTCGTTGGTTGGCCCTTGCTTCATACGCATCGCCAAACCCACTGGCTACAGGTTATCTACAAGTCTCTGCTAGGTAAAGCCCCACTTAATCTCAACTCACTGGTCACCATAGTAGCATCCACTCGTAGCACACACTCCAGCAGGTACAGTGGGGCAAAAAAGTATTTAGTCAGCCACCAATTGTGCAAGTTCTCCCACTTAAAAAGATGAGAGAGGCCTGTAATTTTCATCAAAGGTACACTTCAACTATGACCAATAAATGAGGGAAAAAAATCCAGAAAATCACATTGTAGGATTTTTAATGAATTTATTTGCAAATTATGGTGGAAAATAAATATTTGGTCACCTACAAACAAGCAAGATTTCTGGCTCTCACAGACCTGTAACTTCTTCTTTAAGAGGCTCCTCTGTCCTCTCTCGTTACCTGTATTAATGGCACCTGTTTGAACTTGTTATCAGTATAAAAGACACCTGTCCACAACATCAAACAGTCACACTCCAAACTCCACTATGGCCAAGACCAAAGAGCTGTCAAAGGACACCAGAAACAAAATTATAGACATGCACCAGGCTGGGAAGACTGAATCTGCGATAGGTAAGCAGCTTGGTTTGAAGAAATCAACTGTGGGAGCAATTAATAGGAAATGGAAGACATACAAGACCACTGATAATCTCCCTCGATCTGGGGCTCCATGCAAGATCTCACCCCGTGGGGGCAAAATGATCACAAGAACGGTGAGCAAAAATCCCAGAACCACACGGGGGGACCTAGTGAATGACCTACAGAAAGCTGGGACCAAAGTAACAAAGCCTAACACACTACGTCGCCAGGGACTCAAATCCTGCAGTGCCAGACGTGTCCCCCTGCTTAAGCCAGTACATGTCCAGGCCCGTCTGAAGTTTGCTAGAGAGCATTTGGATGATCCAGAAGATGATTGGGAGAATGTCATATGGTCAGATGAAACCAAAATATAACTTTTTGGTAAAAACTCAACTCGTCGTGTTTGGAGGACAAAGAATGCTGAGTTGCATCCAAAGAACACCATACCTACTGTGAAGCATGGGGGTGGA
Source organism: Oncorhynchus tshawytscha (assembly GCF_018296145.1). NCBI lineage: Eukaryota > Metazoa > Chordata > Actinopteri > Salmoniformes > Salmonidae > Oncorhynchus > Oncorhynchus tshawytscha. The sequence goes on along the minus strand of NC_056429.1, from coordinate 95,318,976 downwards.
AACATCATGCTTTGGGGCTGTTTTTCTGCAAAGGGACCAGGACGACTGATCCGTGTAAAGGAAAGAATGAATGGGGCCATGTATCGTGAGATTATGAGTGAAAACCTCCTTCCATCAGCAAGGGCAATGAAGATGAAACGTGGCTGGGTCTTTCAGCATGACAATGATCCCAAACACACCGCCCAGGCAACGAAGGAGAGGCTTCGAAAGAAGCATTACTTATTTTCCAGCATAATTTGCAAATAAATTCATTACAAATCCTACAATGTGATTTTTCTGGATTTTTTTTTTCTTCTCATTTTGTCTGTCATAGTTGAAGTGACTCAAAAGTGAAGTGACTCTGGTGTCCTTTGACAGCATCTATGATGAAAATTACAGGTCTCTCTCATCTTTTTAAGTGGGAGAACTTGCACAATTGGTGGCTGACTAAATACTTTTTTGCCCCACTGTATATCTCACTTGTCATCCCCAAAGCCAATTCCTCGTTTGGTCGTCTTTTCTTCCAGTTCTTTGCTGCCAATGACTGGAACGAACTGCAAAAATCTTTGAAGTTGGAGACTCGTATCTCCCTCACTAACTTTGAGCATCAGCTGTCAGAGCAGCTCACAGATCACTGCACCTGTACATAGCCCATCTATCTACCTACCTCATCCCCATACAGTATTTATTTATTTATTTATCTTTCTCCTTTGCACCCCAGTATCTCTACCTGCACATTCATCTTCTGCACATCTACCATTCCAGTGTTTAATTGCTATATTGTAATTACTTCGCCACTATGGCCTATTTATTGCTTTAACGCCCTTATCTTACCTCATTTGCACTCACTGTATATAGACTTTTTGTTTTCTTTTGTTCTACTGTATTATTGACCATAGCAGCACCCACTATTTATTCCATGTGTAACTCTGTGTTGTATGTCGAATTGCTATGCTTTATCTTGGCCAGGTCACAGTTGCAAATGAGAACTTGTTCTCAACTAGCCTACCTGGTTAAATAAAGGTGAAATAAATAATACATCTGCTTCTTTCGGGTCTATTGTTTCTCTCCTAATTGTATGAGAAGCTTGAGTGTGACTCATGTTTCAGAGTTGAAATACTCTCCATAAATTGAACCCTCTGACCACATAATTGCGTGAGAAGCTTTTTGAGGCAAGGGTGACATGATTTTTTTCAATTAAGTCTTTAACATATTTTAACCCCACCTACTCTATTTCTAACAGAAAAACAGAGTTGCTGTCGCGTGAGGACCTGGAGTTGCCTTGGAGACCACTGTACGAGCTGCAAGACAGGATCCTCTACTCAAAGACAGAACACCTGGGCCTCAACTGGTTCCCCAAGTACGTCCCTCTTCTCTTTTACCAGAATGGTTAAAAACATTCTGTCTTTCTATTATTTTTTTAAAGAACTCCACATATTGAAACCAACCCAACCAATATACGTTCTTCCCATTTTGAGCCCTCCCTCTATAAGCAGGAAGGTGGTGGGGCCCCGCTTCTACCTTTGTGTTTGTTACGGAGCTCACTTCCTAATCTCTAGTGGTGGTATAAATGAATTTATTGTGAAATGTAGCGGTCTTTGTGTCAGTTAATCCGTTGGAGGTTTGTTGGTACTGCCTACTGCCACGGTTCTGGCTAATACAGTTCAACACACCGTTCATTCAGTTTCCCTTTGCCTCCTTGATGCATCCTTTCATAAGGCGTCAGCATGCTTCAGTTTGGCTGGCTGCTAGCCGAAGCTGTCTGGGCGACCCAAACGAGTAGCTCGTGGACTCCCTTAAGACATTCGCTTGAAAAAACAACTTATCAAGTCCAAAACTAACAAAAACGTCACAATGTTATGATAATGTATGCACAACCTCTTCCAGACTGTTTTGGCTGGGAAGTATGCTGATGCCTTTACATGCGAAGGTTGTTATCCCTGCCCATTTTTGTAGGCTAGGCTCATTTCTGAAAGTTGTCAAATCTGTACCAACACACCCCCAGGTTGCATATAGCCAAGGACCTCCATCCCACCCTTTTTCTCCCAGCAAGCAGTGCGAGGTGCTCTTGTATAGTGCTATGGAAACATTGTGTTACAACAAATACTTGTTAGCACATAATGGACTTTCACAAAGGGAAGCAAGTTACTCAGTTTTTATTGATACTATGATATGAATAAAGGAGCAGTGAAAATACAAAACAAATGAGAAAATGTGTAATGATGCTGTGGTACAAAAAAAGGTGTTAGAATTTGATATTGAAATGGATTGGCTTTTCATAGTGTGAATCTGAATGTGTTTTTATGCCTTTGTTTCCTCTCACATTCAGTTCTCTACGGCCTCGTGCTTCCTCTAAACACGTAATGATAAAATTGTTTCAGAGGTGGTAAGGAGCTTTCTCTTTTGTGATAAAAAATAAAATGTATTTCATCCTTTTATTCAGGCACTCTTTGGTTTTTATTTGTTTATGTTGCATGTTGAAAACCAAAAAGCACACTGGACACCTCCACGCAGCTGGTTTGACATAAAATCAACTACAAATCAACCTAAAACCAAAAAGCAATGTTAACATTTCACTCATATTGGAGACTGTCGCACTGCATCTAACTGGACTCTATATCCCCCATACCCATTCTTTGTCAAGTCCCATATGATTTGGTGGTTTGACCTGCTTTGTCAGCACTAGAGGTTTTCCAGCAGTACCCACTAGAGTAGGCCACTAGAATTGTTTTACAAGAGCACATTCTGAATTCACCTGTTTAAAAACAGCCATGATGGACAACTTTTTCGTGATGCTAAAGAGCACAGATTTGTGCAAGAACAAAGAAAATGCTTCCTTATACACACTTATAATGCACATTGTTAGAGAAAGGTTTCAACTTTGGCCTAAATCACGCTACCAGGTAATACATTTTACCGTGTTTCTTTGCACTGATCTGTGCTCTTTTGTGCCACAACTGTTGTCCAATATTTCTGAGTGAGAGTCATGGTAAGGGTAGTTTGAAGCTCTTGTATCTTGTTCCTCCTGGTATACTGGTATAAGATGGGGGTGATTATCACATGTTTCACCCAAGTATTCTAAAGGTCATTTGGTTTGGGGTTCCCCAGGGTTGAGTTTGGAGCTGTTGGTGTTCTGGTCATGCTACTTTGTATTTGTAATTCAGAGCATGAGTTTGGGGATTGTCAGTGTGGTCGGTCTGTGGGAAGTAGACCTATAAGAGAACTATAGTTGGGTCCCAAAAATATCTCCTTCCTCCTGAGGTGTGCACTCTTTCACTACTCTGTACAAATAATGTATAAACATTTGTGAACAAGTGCACATTTCTGGAAAAAAAAAGAGATTAGGCTATTGGGACGCAACCCAACTCACTCAAGCCCTGAGTTGCAAAGCCAGGAGCCCTTGGCAGAAGTCGCTCATCTGTATAGTTCCCATTAGTCTATTGAATTAAAGCAATGCAGTACGGTTGATTTGAAAGAGACTTGAACAAGTTTGAGTTTAGCGCGTGGTTGAATGGGATAGACGAGGCAGTTACAACGCATGTCTGAGCTCTGTGTGTGAGTGGTGGAAAGGCGGGGTGTTTGAGCTCAGGGTGTGTGGGTGATGGTAGGAGGTTTGAGGGTGTTTGAGCTCAGGTTGTGTGAGTGGCGGGAAGGCAGGGGGATTGAGGGTGTTTGAGTGGCGGGAAGGCAGGGGGATTGAGGGTGTTTGAGCTCAGGTTGTGTGATTGGCGTGAAGGCAGGGGGATTGAGGGTGTTTGAGCTCAGGGTGTGTGAGTGGCGTGAAGGCAGGTGGAATGAGGGTGTTTGAGCTCAGGGTGTGTGATTGGCGTGAAGGCAGGGGGAATGAGGGTGTTTGAGCTCAGGGTGTGTGATTGGCGTGAAGGCAGGGGGAATGAGTGTGTTTGAGCTCAGGGTCTGTGATTGGCGGGAAGGCAGGGAGGTTTGAGGGTGTTTGAACTCAGGTTGTGTGAGTGGCGGGAAGGCAGTGAGATTGAGGGTGTTTGAACTCAGGGTGTGTGAGTGGCGGGAAGGCAGGGAGATTGAGGGTGTTTGAACTCAGGGTGTGTGATTGGTGGGAAGGCAGGGGGATTGAGGGTGTTTGAACTCAGGGTGTGTGATTGGTGGGAAGGCAGGGAGATTGAGGGTGTTTGAACTCAGGGTGTGTGATTGGTGGGAAGGCAGGGGGATTGAGGGTGTTTGAACTCAGGGTGTGTGAGTGGCGGGAAGGCAGAATGATTGAGGGTGTTTGAACTCAGGGTGTGTGAGTGGCGGGAAGGCAGGGGGATTGAGGGTGTTTGAACTCAGGGTGTGTGAGTGGCGGGAAGGCAGGGGGATTGAGGGTGTTTGAGCTCAACGGCTGCGGTTATATTGGTCTCAGATAAATCTTTTGACACTTATGACACTAAGTTGAGTGACCAACCTTTTCAAGCTGTTCATAATGATGGTAACATTCAGAAATAGGCCCAACTGTTACCAAACCAAAGCCTGTAACAGCAGTCAGCAATACTACAGTGTAGCCTGGTGTTGGTTGTATTATTTAGGTAGCAAACAGAAGAAAATGGACTGAATGGGAGGGACTACTTGAAGTTGTCCAATAAGAGACATTAATTTCAGTTTTTTTCTTTGCATGCCCTGAGCCCAGATACGTTTACTGTTTAGTCAGGCTAGGTGATTTAAAAAGCCTAAAACAATAGGCACCCTCCATTTAACACCCTCAAGATCAGCGTTCATTACAAGTATTAACGGCTAGACCTACTATTTGCATAAAGCCTCAGTCCCAGTCATTTTCTCTCCAAGACAATACCCTAAGGCCAATAAAAAAAGCCCCATTCTGATGATTGTGAATGAACAGAGTACATCTGTTAAATGATTTACCATTCATGTTCTGCTGTTACACTGCTGGCCCAGGGCCACCCAGGACAAAAGTAGAACGGCCCTGGAATAGTCCCATTGTTGTAGTCATTGACTTTAGTTCTGTTTATGTTTCTATAGTGCTTTTGTCACGCTATTCCAGTTTGTATGTCCCTAATTTCCTTGCTGTTTCTATGTACACACATGGTCCTCACATCCCTTACTTTTGATCAGTGCTTGAGTTGAGCCAGTCCAGACACTTGTCTCTCTACTGCTTGATTACAGACCACTCTTTCAGAGTACTCACTCTAAAATATGAACACTGCTGTATCTTAAAATGAGCCCCACAGCTCAAGTGAGTACCCAAGCCAGCACCTTTCTCATTACATTTCAGGCACTGCTTTTGATGAGCATGTACTAAATGTGGAATTTCAATGTGAGTGATTTGGCTGTACCTGCATGCAGTCAGTCAACCTCATCATAATTGCATTGGTGTGTTCAGCGTGCTCGTTGTTTCATCAACAGCCACCTCTGTCTGTTCTGATGTCTCAACATCTCTCTCTCTCTCTCTCTCTCGTTCCTCTTCTCTCTCTCTCTCGTTCCTCTTCTCTCTCTCTCTCGTTCCTCTTCTCTCTTGTCTTTTCTCTTTCTCCCCCAGCTCAGTGGAAAATGTCCTGAAAACACTTATGAAAAGCTGCAGACCGTAAGTATATATTTTTAAACCCCTATATGAAATATACTGTATGTCTTTTTAAAAAATTCAGTTGCTGAGCTCATTGTTGCATTTACTCTTGGGACACTTTTGGTGAACACTGGTGTATCATCTGAAGAGTTATTGTATCATTACAACATGGCCTGTTATCCATCTGTTCTTACTTCAGAAGTCCTGCCATTGAATGAAGTAGAGATGCACACCAAGCCAAGGGACTACTCTGAATTAAATAAGAGACATTCTGTGAAACTGAACTGTCAGTAAGAAACCTCCTTTTTGGGACTTAGCCTAGGTCTGCTGACTGACAATTTGTCAAGGTCATGCTAGCTAGAACTCCTGTGTGGTCTAAGACATTGCATCGCAGTGCTACCGGTGCCACTAGAGACTCTGGGTTCGAGTCCAGGCTCTGTCGCAGCCGGCCGCAACCGGGAGACCCATTGGGCAGCGCACAATTGGCCCAGCGTCGTCCAGATTAGTGGAGGGTTTGGCCGGCAGGGATGTCCTTGTCCCATCGCACACTAGTGATGGTCCAGGCGCAGTGCACACCGACACGGTCGCCAAGTGTACGACGTTTCCTCCGACACATTGGTGCGGCTGGCTTCCGGGTTAAGTGGGCATTGTGTCAAGAAGCAGCGCGGTTGTGTTTCGGAGGACACATATCTCTCGACCTTCCCCTCTCCCGGGTTCGCACAGGAGTTGCAGCGATGAGAAGACAGTAACTACCAATTGGATTCCATGAAATTTGGGAGGAAAAAGGGGTGCTAGCTAGTTCCATCCCTATATTTTGCATTCTGATGTTTATGACTGAAATGTATACTTACAAGCCCTTAACCAACAATGTAGTTCAAGAAAAAGTTATGAAAATATTTACCAAATAAACAAAAGTAAAAAATAATATAAATGAACACAATAAAATAACGAGGCTACATACCGGGGGTACCGGTACCGAGGTAATTTGTACATGTAGGTAGGGGTGAAGTGACTATTTTTTATTTATTTTACCTTTATTTAACTAGGCAAGTCAGTTAAGAACAAATTCTTATTTTCAATGATGGCCTAGGAACAGTGGGTTAAATGCCTGTTCAGGGGCAGAACGGCAGATTTGTACCTTGTCAGCTCGGGGATTTGAACTTGCAACCTTTCGGTTCCTAGTCCAACACTCTAACCACTAGGCTACCCTGCCGCCCATGCATAGATAATAAACAGCAAGTAGCAGGAGTGTAAAAACAAAGGGGGTGGGGGGGTGTCGTCAATGTAAATAGTTTGGTGGCCATTTTATTAATTGTTCAGCGGTCTTATGGCTTGGGGGTTGAAGCTATTAAGGCGCCTTTTGGTCCTAGACTTGGTGCTCCGGTACTGCTTGCCGTGCGGTAGCAGAGAGAACAGTCTATGACTTGGGTGACTGGAAATTTGTGACAATTTTTGTGGGGGCTTTCCTCTGACACCGCCTAGTATGTAGGTCCTGGATGGCAGGAAGCTTGGCCCCAGTGATTTACTGAACCATACACACTACCCTCTAGCGCCTTACGGTTGGATGCTAGCAGTTGCCTTACCTACCTGTGATGCAACCGGTCAGGATGCTCTCGATGGTGGAGCTGTAGAACGTTTTGAGGATCTGGGGATCCATGCCAAATCTTTTCGGTCTCCTGGGGGGGGAGAAGGTGTTGTCGTTGCCCTCTTCACAACTGTCTTGGTGTGTTTGGACCATGGTAGTTCGTTGGTGATGTGGACACCAAGGAACTTGAAGCTCTCTACCCACTCCACTACAGCCCCGTCGATGTTAATGGGGGCCTGTTAGGCCTGCCTTTTCCTTTAGTCCACAATCAGCTCCTTTGTCTTGTTCACATTGCGGCAGAGGTTGTTGTCCTGGCACCACACTGCCAGGTCTCTGACCTCCTCCCTATAGGCTGTCTCATCATTGTTGGTGATCAGGCACACCACTGTTGGGTCGTCAGCAAACTTAATGATGGTGTTGGAGTCGCAGACGTGCGTAAACAGGGAGTACAGGGCGGGACTAAGCATGCACCCCTGAGGGACACCAGTGTTGAGGATCAGCATGGCAGACGTGTTGTTGCCTACCCTTACCACCTGTGGGTGGCCCATCAGGAAGTCCAGGATCCAGTTGCGGAGGGAGGTGTTTAGTCCCAGAGTCCTTATCTTAGTGATGAGCTTTGTGGACACTATGGTGTTGAACGCTGAGCTGTAGTCGATGAACAGCATTCTCACATAGGTGTTCCTTTTGTCCAGGTGGGTAAGGGCAGTGTGGAGTGCAATTGAGACTGCGTCATCTGTGGATCTGTTGGGGCGGTATGCGATTTGGAGTGGGTCTAGGGTATCTGGGATGATGCTGTTGATGTGAGCCATGACCAGCCTTTCAAAACACTTCATGGCTACAGACGTGAGTGCTACCGGGCGTTAGTCATTTAGGCAGGTAACCTTCGCTTCCCTGTGCACAGGGACTATTGTAACCACTCACAGGCAGGGTGGCAGAGATTTGTGTATGTGCGCGCGTGCAAGTGTCAAGAAGCTTAGTCACTCAGTTGAGTCCCTAGGTTACTTGCTTCTGTAGTGACTGAGACTTAATCCTATTATCCAATCTAATTTTGGCCTGGTAGAGTTTCCTGTTACTGTGAGCAGAGAAGTAGGGATTGAGAGAGGGGTGGAGGAGAGAGAGCCCTTTGGGGCTAGTCGTACTCAGCAGCAGTGAAGTAGGGACCGAGAGAGAGGTAGAGGAGAGAGAGAGATAAAGCCCTTTGGGCCAGGAGCACTCAGCCGCAGTGAAGTAGGGACCTAGAGAGAGAGCCCTTTGGGACCAGGAGCACTCAGCAGCAGAGTGGCCTAATGCAAGGCCTGTTAAGGAGTTTAATGAAGATCAATTGCAACTGCAAAGCGATGGGCAGGACATGAGAAGGGAATTGGATAGTAGTACATATTGTTATTTGGGGTTTTCTGGCCATTTAATTGAATTGGAATGTTTAGGTAGAAAGAACTGCAGTTGTTGGCCAATAGCTCCGTTTAAGCCATGCAAAACTGCTCTTCTGCGGTCCAAGTGCTGATGCTGTTGTGTTCACACAAACCTGCTCACGATCTGATTACATTAGCTATACTGATGCTTTTTTATATCAGCAAACGCCAGCTTAACTGCAATTGTTTCATATACACATTTTATTTGATTCCATTGCCATAGCTGCGAAACTAGAAATTATAATATAATGAATCTATTTCTGTCTGCCAACCAATGGTTTGTGGCCATGGTCAAGGCCTACGTGCAGCATTGCTCTTTGCATGTCTAGGAGTAGGATGCTTTGTCGTCAATTATTTATAAAATAGTACATAAATGATTTATTTAATGAATGCCATATGTACATCACACATTGTTTGTCCTTGGCGAGGGGTTAAACAGCTTTATTATGCTAATTTTAGATGCTTGTAGTATTATGGCTGATGTACACCACACCAAACTACAGGCCTTTATGATGGCACAATAAATAAAGGCCTTTATGATGGCACTATAAATACAGGCCTTTATGATGGCACTATAAATACAGGCCTTTATGATGGCACTATAAATAAAGGCCTTTATGATGGCACTATAAATACAGGCCTTTATGATGGCACTATAAATACAGGCCTTTATGATGGCACTATAAATAAAGGCCTTTATGATGGCACTATAAATACAGGCCTTTATGATGGCACTATAAATACAGGCCTTTATGATGGCACTATAAATACAGGCCTTTATGATGGCACTATAAATACAGGCCTTTATGATGGCACTATAAATACAGGCCTTTATGATGGCACTATAAATACAGGCCTTTATGATGGCACTATAAATAAAGGCCTTTATGATGGCACTATAAATACAGGCCTTTATGATGGCACTATAAATACAGGCCTTTATGATGGCACTATAAATACAGGCCTTCATGATGGCACTATAAATACAGGCCTTTGTGATATTTTATTTTATTCTTCAGGTATTTTCCAGAGTCGGCCACCCAGGAGATGTTGGAGGAGTGGCGTCCACTGCTCTGTCCATTTGACGTGACCATGCAGAGAGCAATAGGATACTTAGAGCTCTTCCTCCCCACCACCCTACCCCCAGAGCTACACCACAAGGGCTTCAAGTGAGAACACACACCTCTGCCACCTCCCCATAGGGTTGCATAATTACAGAAACTCCCAAAGTGCACAGGTTTTTCCAGAAATCCCAGTTGAGGGATTCCCTTCTAGCTTTTTCCCTTCTGATTGCAGGAACGTTTCTGGAATATTTCAACCTTACGACATCCCAAAACTTGGATTTAAATCACCATTTCAATTTTATTCTCTTAAAATATATATATATATATAAACACTGTGTAAATGCCACAGTTGAGATGTGTTGTGTGTCCAGTATGCTTCAGCTATGAGATGTGTTGTGTGTCCAGTATGCTTCAGCTATGAGATGTGTTGTGTGTGCAGTATGCTTCAGCTATGAGGTGTGTGTGCGGTATGCTTCAGCTATGAGATGTGTGTGCAGTATGCTTCAGCTATGAGATGTGTGTGCAGTATGCTTCAGCTATGAGATGTGTGTGCGGTATGCTTCAGCTATGAGATGTGTGTGCGGTATGCTTCAGCTATGAGATGTGTGTGCGGTATGCTTCAGTTATGAGATGTGTGTGCGGTATGCTTCAGCTATGAGATGTGTGTGCAGTATGCTTCAGCTATGAGATGTGTGTGCGGTATGCTTCAGTATGTATGAGAGTTTGTTTTCTGATCACCAGGTTGTGGTTTGATGAGCTCATCAGCTTGTGGGTGGCAGTACAGAACCTTCCAGGTTGGGAGGTGGTAAGTTGGACAATATTCACTTGATTGACATACTGGTGTGTGGTACTATTAGCCGAATGCCAGATCTGTTTGTGCTGTTTTGACAAGTTGGCACAAACAGATCTGGAACCAGGCTATTGTAGTACAGTTTCCCACATTCTTTTTGATAGACAGAACCTTTAACTATTTGCTAGATATTCCTCATTTAAAGTTTTCCTTATTCATTAGTTTTTTTTCCCCACAGCATCTTGTCAACCTGTTTGCCCGCTTGGCCAACGACAACATTGGCTACATTGACTGGGACCCATATATACCCAAGGTATGGACACTCCTCCATCAATAACATTTGTCTCGCTGTGCCTATAGAAACTACCCCATTACTCGACCCCAATGGTCTCTTCTAGCAGGTCCCAATTCACTCCCTGCCCCTATTCCCTTGGTCTTAACACTTTGATGTTTACTGATCTATAAGGTGTAAGCAATACAGATATGCATAACGTTGAAGGGTTTGGGCCAAATATTGGGTGTGAGCCATTTGGGAGTGTCAAGTGTTTTTGCAACATGCTGAAATCTTACCCTCTGCATTTGATCTGTGACCTTAGTTGTGGTGTGCATGTCATAGCAGACCAGACAGTCACTGAAAGTGCTGCCTGTTCGTGGCTCTAACTACTGTATCACAGTTCCCTGTTGGTCTTCCTGGCGTGCAGCATGTCTTTCACCATGTTTTTATATGTTATTGCCCAACATGCCCTAATCTCAAATGTAATGTAATGAAATGGATGAAAATTATTTTAAAAATCCCACAAAATCCTGTGATCAGAAAAGGTAATTGGATGACTGGACAATAAAGTATTCATCATCTTCACATGGATTGCTCCTTTTTGATTCCAGATCTTCACCAGAGTGCTGCGTAGTCTGAACCTTCCGGTGGGGACCAGTCAGATGCTGGTTCCCAGATACCTGACAAACGCCTACGATGTCGTACACGTGGTCCTCTGGGTCTCCGCTTTACTGGTCAGTCACTCTTCACAATCAGTGTTGCTCAATCAATGCTTTTTTATGGCTCTTCAAGTTTATTTCAATGTTTTCACAGTAATCATACAATACAATGATCACAACACAATACTACTCTGGAATAAGTGTAGTGCTGTTCTGTTGGATACTGCTGTTTCCGGTAGACCTCCAGTCATTGGGCTAACGCTAGTTAGCATTGGCTCACGATGGAATGATAGTTGTGTTCATGGAATAATCCATTTTGTTTTTCATCTTGTTAAGCATCTGTTGTTTGTGTGATGGCAGGGAGGCCCCAGTAAACAAGCCCAGGCACAGCTCCGTGGCCTTTTCAACAGCATCACGTCTTTCTTCCACCCATCCAACCATGGACGCTGGCTGGTGAGTCACTGCAACGCTCACTTCTTCAATGTTTACCCAGACGGGCATCTCATTCTCCTAACAAACCTTTTGTTGCACTGGCATACCTGCACACTAAAATCACAGTCTTAGTGACTAGCTCTTTGAATGTGCCCCACATTCCCCTTCTCCTTGCTCCAGAAGCTTCCCTAGGCCTCCTGGCAGTTCCCTCTCCAACCCTCCAAGCCCAGGGGTTTGTGTACATACCGTTCGTTCAGAAATGATGACACATAAGAGAGCGGCAGCTGCCAGCAGTGCTATAAAAGGTCAGCCAGATATCCGGGGCTCATGCCATTCTTTTCTAGAAACATCCAACCTCCGTCATGATACCAGAGCCTCAGGCTGCAAGCTGTGTCTTCACAGTCATACACAATCCTTTATTTATGGCAGAGGGACTCAGACCTTGGTTCAATTACCGTTACCAATACTTAACCTGGGATTCATTGAGCTTGCTTGACGCAATGGATTAGAATGGTCACAAAAATGCACATCCTGCACTCCAGGCAGACTAAAGCAAACGCTAAAAGTTTTTGAACCCAGGTCTGGAGGTAGAGTTGTGACCCCGTTATGTTTCTGGTAAACCCCATCAACTTGTGAGATGTTCTCCTGGTTTGTTTTCAGTGTAGGGGAATGGAAACAGACAATCCCACGCTCTTGTGATCTGTGTCCAATATAAAAGTACCATGCATCCTGAGTTGGCTAAAGTAAGATGGTAATGTAGTCCTCATCGCTATAGTGACAGTAATGTACCTGCAATGTAGTGACAGTAATGTACCTGTAATGCAGTCCTCGTCGCTATAGTAACAGTAATGTATCTGTAATGTAGTCCTCGTCGCTATAGTGACACTAATGTAGTCCTTATCGCTATAGTGACAGTAATGTACCTGTAATGTAGTCCTCGTCGTTATAGTGCCAGTAATGTAGTCCTCGTCGCTATAGTGACTGTAATGTAGTCCTCGTCGCTATAGTGACTGTAATGTAGTCCTCGTCGCTATAGTGACTGTAATGTAGTCATCGTCGCTATAGTGACAGTAATGTACCTGTAATGTAGTCCTCGTCGCTATGGTGACAGTAATGTACCCGTAATGTAGTCCTCGTCGCTATAGTGCCAATAATGTACCTGTAATGTGGTCCTCGTCGCTTTAGCGACAGTAATGTACCTGTAATGTAGTCCTCGTCGCTATGGCGACAGTAATGTACCTGTAATGTAGTCCTCGTCGCTATAGTGACAGTAATGTACCTGTAATGCAGTCCTCGTCGCTATAGTGACAGTAATGTACCTGTAATGCAGTCCTCGTCGCTATAGTGACAGTAATGTACCTGTAATGTAGTCCTCGTCGCTATAGTGGCAGTAATGTACCTGTAATGTAGTCCTCGTCGCTATAGTGGCAGTAATGTACCTGTAATGCAGTCCTCGTCGCTATAGTGGCAGTAATGTACCTGTAATGCATGCTATAGTGACAGTAATGTAGTCCCTGTCGCTATAGTGACAGTAATGTACCTGTAATGTAGTCCTCGTCGCTATAGTGACAGTAATGTACCTGTAATGTAGTCCTCGTCGCTATAGTGACAGTATGTACCTGTAATGTGGTCCTCGTCGCTATAGTGACAGTAATGTACCTGTAAAGTAGTCATCATCGATTTAGTGACATAGAAAGACACGTATATATTTTTTGGAATTCATCAAGTGCCTTTGGCCAGCCCCTGACATTCCCAAGATATGTTATTCTGTCACCCAATAAGGGAACTGAATCTGGGACGGAGATATTTCAGTCTTTATTGAGAATGTGTGGGTTCAACTCACCTGAGATAAACCTGTGCAAAATCAATAATTGACCTGAATCTATACTTAGGAAAGTTTCTGTGCAAGTCAGTCTCTCCATGCCCCTTAGTAGCTGTTGGTTTAGTGGCGTGGGGAGACGCACACAAGGTCCTGCTGTTCTAAAAGGGTATTGGTTCCCTGACAGGGTATTGGTTCTAAAGCCATGCTGTCCTGACAGGGTATTGGTTCTAAAGACATGCACTCCTGACAGGGTATTGGTTCTAAAGACATGCACTCCTGACAGGGTATTGGTTCTAAAGACATACACTCCTGACAGGGTATTGGTTCTAAAGACATGCACTCCTGACAGGGTATTGGTTCTAAAGACATGCACTCCTGACAGGGTATTGGTTCTAAAGACATGCACTCCTGACAGGGTATTGGTTCTAAAGACATGCACTCCTGACAGGGTATTGGTTCTAAAGACATGCACTCCTGACAGGGTATTGGTTCTAAAGACATGCACTCCTGACAGGGTATTGGTTCTAAAGACATGCACTCCTGACAGGGTATTGGTTCTAAAGCCATGCTGTCCTGACAGGGTATTGGTTCTAAAGCCATGCACTCCTGACAGGGTATTGGTTCTAAAGCCATGCACTCCTGACAGGGTATTGGTTCTAAAGCCATGCACTCCTGACAGGGTATTGGTTCTAAAGACATGCTGTCCTGACAGGGTATTGGTTCTAAAGACATGCTGTCCTGACAGGGTATTGGTTCTAAAGACATGCTGTCCTGACAGGGTATTGGTTCTAAAGCCATGCACTCCTGACAGGGTATTGGTTCTAAAGACATGCAGTCCTGACAGGGTATTGGTTCTAAAGCCATGCTGTGCTCAATTTCAGTGTACTTACTGAGATGAAATGTAATTTTCCTCAACCCTGGAAGGTACGCTATCACCACACTGTCTGACACCCCTGTGTAACGTACCTGTCTGTCTTTGTCCTCATATCTGCCTCCCGTCCAGCTTCTCTCTAACCCTGTATCTGATCCTCACACCTGTCTCTCTGTCCCTCACACCTGTCTCTCTGTCCCTCATGAGCTTAGATGGTTCTCGAATTAATCTGGTCTCTGCATATAAATACTTAGAGATTACTGGATGATAAACAGCCTTTTAAAATGCATGTTGACGAACTTTGTTAACTGCTAAAAATCAAGCTAGGCTTCCTCTATAGAAACAGGACATGTTTGTCCTCTACAAATAGAAGACAAATTGTGCAAGCTACTTTTATGTCTGTTATAGATTATGGGGATATTATTTACATGCATGCTACGGCATCCATGCTTAAATCGCTGGATGCTACTTATCATTGTTCACTTAGGTTTATTACGGGTGCTAGTTACAGAACTCACCACTGTGTTTTATATCATAATGTGGGTTGGACTTCGCTGTCCGTGAGACGAGAACAACATGCTCTCGTGTTTGTCTATAAAGCACTTCTGAATAAACTACCTTCTTATTTATCATCACTCATCAATATTAGAATTAGAATTCGTAAAACCAGGTCTCAAACATGGATTACATTTGAGGCCCATGTGGTTTCCACAGAGTTGGGTATGGCTGCCTTTTCCTGTTACGCTCCTTGCCTATGGAATAGCCTGCAGACTAAACTTCAACTTGAGACTCTTGTCGCCCATTTTAAACATTTATTGGAGGATTTTTATTCTTGTATTGGTTGTAACTGTTTTGGGTAATGCAAATTCTTCTGCTGTTAGGGGAGTAACCTGTGTGTAAATGTAATCTGTTGTGTTATCTGTGATGGTTTTGTTTGTCTTGTGTAGTTTCTTAATCATTGTACCTAAACTGTATGTGTAAACATGTATACGCAGGGCCCAGCAGTAAAAGAGACCTTGGTCTCAGTCTGTGTTCCTTGTTGAAATAAGGTAAAATAATGTCATCACACCTGTCTCTCGAGTCCTCACCTATCTCATGTACTGATACTGGTCTCTCTCGTCCTCACACCTATCTCATGTACTGATACTGGTCTCTCTAGTCCTCACACCTATCTCTGTCCCCAGATGAAGTTGATGAAGCTGCTGCAGCGCCTCCCGGCCAGCGTGGTAAGACGGCTCCACCGGGAGCGCTACCGGAAACCCACGTGGCTCACTCCGGTACCGGACAGCCACAAGTTGACGGAGGCAGACATCACGGCGTTCGTGGAGAGCATGATGCAGCCAGTGCTGCTGGCCATGTTCAGTAAGACGGGCAGTCTGGATGCTGCTCAGGCCCTGCAGAACCTGGCCCTCATGAGACCTGAACTTGTCATACCACCAGTGCTGGAAAAGTGAGTGAAATCAAGCAGTCAGTCAGAAGTGAATGGGCAGTGTTTCCTCTGTCGTTGTTTAGGTGGGGCGATGTAGCCAAAATCACAGTAGATCTGTAGATCTGTTGTTTTAGGGTTGGGCGATGTAGCCAAAATATCATATCACAATATTTTTTTGACAGTATGGTGGTATTTTACATTGGTGTAAAGTACTTAAGTAAAAATAATTTGAAGTACTACTCAAGTCATTTTTTGGGGTATCTGTACTTTACTATTTATATTTTTTGACAACTTTTACTTTTACTTCACTACATGATGCACTTTTTACTCCCAAAATGTTCCCACAACCAAAAGTACTCGTTACATTTTGAATGCTAAGCAGGACAAGGAGATGATCCAATTCACACACCTATCAAGATAACATTATTGGTCATACCTACTGCCTCTGATCTGGCAGACCCACTAAACACATGCTTCGTTAGTAAATTATTTCTGACTGATGGAGTGTGCCCCTAAATTTTAAAGACTGGAAAATGGTGCCTTCCGGTTTGCTTGATATAGGGAATTAGAAATGATTTATACTTTTACTTTTGATACTTAAATATATTTAAACCAAATACTTTTAGACTTTCACTCAAGTAGTATTTTAGTGGGTGACTTTCACTTTTACTTGGGTCATTTTCTATTAAGGTATCTTTACTTTTACTCAAGTATGACAATTGGGTACCTTTTCCACCACTGGTATTTTATGTTTATGAAAAATCTAAGTTAATCATTTTCTAAGTAGTGAATGACCCTAGGATGGCAAGTGAATCCTAAGTGGCTTTAGCAGGCTTTCTCCATGCTGATGGATTTCTCCTCAACCAAGCTAGGACAAACCTGACAGCAAAGTAGTCCCATAAGTTGAACCTTTTCTTTATTATATTGTTATAGACTATTAAAAAGATCCATACCAGCATGTGGATCCATACCAGTATACCTTAAGATAGGATATATGGCCCAGCACTAATTTATCTAGTCTTCCTCTGTAGAACCTACCCTGCTATGGAGACCCTGACAGAACCCCACCAGCTGACTGCCACCCTGAGCTGTATGATCGGCGTGGCTCGCAGCCTGGTGTCTGGGGGGCAGCGCTTCCCTGAGGGCCCCACACACATGTTGCCCCTCCTCATGAGGGCTCTGCCCGGTGTTGACCCCAATGACTTCAGCAAGTGCATGGTGGGTAATACAGTTCATAGATAATAAGCTCTTGTAGGCCTCCCACCCTCCTCCTACACTGGGGTTGCTTGGGTAAAGATAGTGTCATCAATTTGGAAGTTGTTTCTGTGTGTGTTGCAAGGCTAAGTGTGCTCTCCCTCCTTTCTGCAGATAACATTCCAATTCATTGCTACGTTTGTTACTCTTGTGCCTTTGGTGGACTGTTCCTCTGCTGTTCATGAAAGGAGCGACCTGACAGCGGTGGAGAGAGAGATGTGCTCAGCCTCGGCAGAGTTTGAGGACTTTGTTCTTCAGTTCATGGACAGGTATGAGTATGGAGGAAGTCAATATAGGACTCAGGTAGGGTTGCAAAGGATTGGAAACTTTACGGTAAATTTCCAGAATTTTCCATGGGAAGTTAAGCCCTGGAATTTGGGGAATTTTGCTTAAATTCATCAATAAAGTTAGCTTATAACAGTGAACCTTGTTTTGTGGGATACGCATACGGCAATTCAAGGTCTTGTGGCACATTTTGGTTAAACTATCCCCAATTCAATGGAATTGCAACCCTTTGCATGCACAGTGCATTCTTCCATCACGTGCAGCTGATTCTCAAGATCCTGCACACTAAAGAGATGCTATTGAGCCCACACTACTACACTGAGCCAAGGACTACATGCTTTCTGGTAAGTTTTGATTACAGTACTAGGTGGGGTGAATATAGTTTATGACATATGATGTTTTTGTTAAGAAGAAAATAGTAGCCTACATCAAAGTGTGTTTAAATTATTTCTAACTTAACAATTTATGATAGTTGTGATACATTTATGATACATGTTTCACTAAAACATTTATCTTACAAAGGAGTTGTATAATCTAACTGGTTAACTATTGATCTGTACATGGAATTGTATATATATATTTTTTTACAATATATTTTCTTATCTTTACAGAAAAATGCCACAGGCACTATCTGATGTGTGGAGATATTTCACTGCAGCTAATGTAGAAGGAAAAGCTGTGTACATTTGCAAATACAGAATCATCTGGCCAATTTTAGAAAGTTCCCTCAGCGCTCACAACAAGCAACCTCTGACAAAAGTCCTTCTACTTCTATTCGAGGTGAAAATGATGAATCAGACACCTTATCGAGAGCAACATCTCATGGTCGTCCTGGAATCAGACGTTTTTTGACTCAATGGAGGAACGTAGTCAGATAAATGCTGATGAATGTCTTGCTCGAGCTGTGTATGCAACTGGTTCACCTCTGATGCTCAGAGGCAATCACCCCTCCAACCAGACATGCTTTATCTACTGATTTGCTGGATGAGGAGTTCAAGTGAAGGTCAAGCAAATCATAGAGAAAGCAGACTGTATTCCAATCATCTCTAATGGGTGGTTGAATGTTTGTGGGCAAGGAATAATTAACTACATCATCTCCACCCCTCAACCAGTATTCTACAAGAGTACAGACACAGGGGACAACACGCACACACCGGTCTCTACATTGCAGATGAGCTGAAGGCAGTCATCAATGACCTTGGACCACAGAAGGTATTTGCACTGGTGATAGACAATGCAGCAAAAATGAAGGCTGTTTGGTCTAAAGTGGAGGATCCTACCCTCACATCACACCCATTGGCTGTGCTGCTCATGCATTGAATTGCTCCTCAAGGACATCATGACACTGAAGATAATGGATACACTCTACAAGAGAGCCAAGGAAATGGTAGGTATGTGAAGGGTCATCAAGTTATATCAGCAATCTACCTCGCCAAGCAAAGTGAGAAGAATAAGAGCACCACATTGAAGCTTCCCAGCAACACCCATTGGAGTGGTGTTGTCATCATGTTTGACAGTCTCCTGGAGGGGAAGGAGTCTCTCCAAGAAATGGCCATATCACAGTCTGTCGATATGGATAGCCCTATCAAGAAGATCCTCCTGGATGATGTATTTTGGGAGAATGGTAAGCAGCCTGAAACTCCTGAAATCTATAGCCATTGCACAGATTGAGGGAGACAATGCCATCCTGTCTGATGTTCAGACTCTGCTTGCAGATGTAAGAGAAGAAATGTGTACTGCCCTGCCCACGTCACTGTTGCTCCAAGCAGAGGAAAGTGCAGTTCTGAAATACATCAAAAAGCGTGAAGACTTCTGCCTGAAGCCCACACACGCCACAGCGTACATGTTGGACCCCAAGTATGCTGGCAAGAGCATCCTGTCTGGTGCAGAGATCAATTAAGCCTATGGTGTCATCACTACCGTGTCTCGCCACCTTGGCCTGGAGGAGGGCACGATTCCTGGCATTCTGGCGAAGTAACTGGTCCTTGTTTGGGAACACAATCACCAAAGCACGCAACAGGATGACCAATACAAGGGTTGAAAAATTGGTGGCCATCTGGGCAAATTGAGGCCTTTTGAGCCTGACAACGAGCCACCCTCAACAAGCTTGGAAAGTGACAGTGAAGATGAGGCCTCAGTCTGATTTTCAAGAGGTGGACATTGAGGAAGTCCAGAGAGAAGACATGGAAGCCCGAGAGTCTGATGCTCAAGAGGTGGACATTGAGGAAGTCCAGAGAGAAGACATGGAAGCGTGAGAAGACAACCAAAGCTTTAGTTTCTAGACTATTATTTTACAGATGTATTTTGAAAATGGTTTTGGGAGATGCGATGGATCATTCAATATTCCCTTTCTTTTGTTGTTCAGTGAAATCATCCCATGTGAAGAGTCAACTCATTTAATTAAAGTTCAAATCATTACTAAATGTTTTTGTTTTTTTTCTTTTGGAAGGATTTAGTAATTTGCAATTGTCTACTTATGATCAGGTAAAATGGTATTGTTTCAGTCTCCATATGATATGGTAAATTTATCCAATGCAACAAAAATCTACATTTAAATGGTATTAATATAAATTTGAATATATTTCTGTTAATTCCCATATAAACTCAGCAAAAAAAGAAATGTCCTCTCACTGTCAACTGTGTTTATTTTCAGCAAACTTAGCATGTGTAAATATTTGTATGAACATAACAAGATTCAACAACTGAGACATAAACTGAACAAGTTTTACAGACATGTGACGAACAAAAATGGAAGAATGTGTCCCTGATAAAATCAAAAGTAACAGTCAGTATCTGGTGTGCCCACCAGCTGCATTAAGTACTGCAGTGCATCTCCTCCTCATGGACTGCACCAGATTTGCCAGTTCTTGTTGTGAGATGTTACCCCACTCTTCCACCAAGGTACATGCAAGTTCCCAGACATTTCTGGGGGGAATGGCCCTAGCCCTCACCCTCCGATCCAACAGGTCCCAGACATGCTCAATGGGATTGAGATCCGGGCTCTTTGCTGGCCACTGCAGAACACTGACATTCTTGTCTTGCAGGAAATCATGCACAGAACGAGCAGTATGGCTGGTGGCATTGACATGCTGGAGGGTTATGTCAGGATGAGCCTGCAGGAAGGGTACCACATGAGGGAGGAGGATAGCGTCCCTGTAACGCACAGCGTTGAGATTGCCTGCAATGACAACAAGCTCAGTCCGATGATGCTGTGACACACCGCCACCGACCATGATGGACCCTCCACCTCCAAATCGACCTGGCTCCAGAGTACAGGCCTCGGTGTAATTCATTCATTGGACGATAAACAAACGCGAATCCGACCAGCACTCCTGGTGAGACAAAACCACGACTCGTCTGTGAAGGGCACTTTTTGCCAGTCCTGTCTGGTCCAACGACGGTGGGTGTGTGCCCATAGGTGACATTGTTGCGGTTGATGTCTGGTGAGGATTTGCCTTACAACAGGCCTACAAGCCCTCAGTCCAGCCTTTCTCAGCCTATTGCGGACAGTCTGAGCATTGATGGAGGGATTGTGCGTTACTTGGTGTAACTCGGGCAGTCGCTGTTGCCGTCCTGTACCTGTCCCACTGGTGTGATGTTCGGATGTACCGATCCTGTGCAGGTGTTGTTACACATGATCTGCCACTGCGAGGACAATCGTCTGTCCGTCCTGTCTCCCTGTAGCGCTGTCTTAGGCGTTTCACAGTACGGACATTGCAATTTATTGACCTGGCCACATCTGCAGTCCTCATGCCTCCTTGCAGCATGCCTAAGGTGCATACACGCAGATGAGCAGGGACCCTGGGCATCTTTCTTTGGTGTTTTTTCAGTCAGTAGAAAGGACTCTTTAGTGTCCTAAGATTTCATAATTGTGACCTTAATTGCCTACCATCTGTACGCTGTTAGTATATTAACGACCGTTCCACAGGTGCATGTTCATTAATTGTTTATGGTTCATCGAACAAGCATGGGAAACAGTGTTTAAACCCTTTACAATGAAGATCTGTGAAGTTATTTGGATTTTTACAAATAATCTTTGAAAGACAGTGTCCTGAAAAAGGGACGTTTCTTTTTTTTGCTGAGGTTATTTCCCATATATTCCCATTTCCAGCTCTGAATATTCCACAAAATGTGCAAACCTAGTCTGCGCATGCGGGGGTGTCTGCGGTCTGGTCTGGTCTGCGCTAAGAAGAAATGGGATTCTTGAAAATAATGTTTTAGGATTTCTTCTTGGAAATGTACTTGGCTAACAAACATTTAACTATAGCAAGAAAATGAATTAATCCCGCATTATCTAGCTAGCTAGTTAACAATATATTACAATATTATAGAAGTATTAAATAGCTAGTGTTAGCGCATCAATTCTCAAAGAAGAACTTGGCTGATGTTAACGTCGTTAGTTATGTTGGATATAATGTTGTTACACGTTAGCTAGCTAACGTAGCTACCCCATTTACCAGTTGCCCAGTCCCACTACCACCGCCTCTCCTATCATGGCCGACACCTTCTCCAGCTGGTCCATATGAATGGTCTCTCAGCTCCCTTCTTTTTAGCAGCCCACTTGATGTCAGACCACTATTTTTACGGCGGCGTCACTGTCCCTTGCCATACCCCCGTCGACCGACACTGTCCCTTGCCATACCCCCGTCGGCAGACACTGTCCCTTGCCATATCCCCGTCGACAGACACTGTCCCTTGCCATACCCCCGTCGGCAGACACTGTCCCTTGCCATACCCCCGTCGGCAGACACTGTCCCTGCCATATCCCCGTCGACAGACACTGTCCCTTGCCATACCCCTGTCGACAGACACTGTCCCTTGCCATATCCCCGTCGACAGACACTGTCCCTTGCCATACCCCCGTCGACAGACACTGTCCCTTGCCATATCCCCGTCGACAGACACTGTCCCTTGCCTCAGCCAGTCTCACCCATCCTCTCTCTCTGCCGTGACCCTTCAGTTTTCAAGTCTCCCAACAGCAACCTTTCCCTGGCTGCTATTTCCTCCACCATCACTTCAAACTCTTGTTTGCTGATGTTTTATTGTGCTTTCCTTGGTTATCCATTTTAGTTTTTGATATAGCTAGTCTGATGGCTATAATGTGTGAACAAATAACATTTGTTTTTGTTTATGAAGGGTTCGCAAGCCAACTACAAAAACAAATATTGAGACATGGTGCAGATAAATGTAATAAAATGGAAATATCCCTTTATTATAGTGGGCCAAATCCTATCATCCCTGTCACATCGGCTTATTTATTGGTTTCAAACACGTCACTAATGTCAATGCAACATAAGAAGATATTTATAAAGTTCATAAGAAAACATTGAATTCCTAAGAACATTTTGACCAATTGAACTTGTTATAAGATAACGAGTTATCTTATGAACTTTTTTTTTTCTTAAACTTCTTACGTTTTTTTTGTAAGTAATGTTTTGTGAATATGCCCCCAGGTGTTTTGCCCTGATAGACAGCAGTACTCTAGAGCAGACCAGAGAGGAGACCGAGACCGAGAAGATGACCCATCTGGAGAGCCTGGTGGAGCTGGGACTATCTTCTACCTTCAGCACCATCCTCACACAGTGCTCTATAGACATCTTCAAGGTAGGCCACAACTCACTGTACACCTACGCCTTTCTCACTGTGTGTGTCCTTTTAAAGTACCAGCATGTGGAAAAGGTCAAGGGGTCTGAATACTTTCCCGACGCCACTGTACATTCATGTGATGATGTGAATATATCCTTTGGTTCATTTGTGTTGTTCAGGTGGCTCTGGAGAAGGTCTTCATCTTTGCCACCACCAACATCTTTGAGACTCGTGTGGCTGGCAGGATGGTGGCTGACATGTGCAGAGCAGCCTCCAAGGTTCACCCTGCACAGTCTTTGAAGCTTTTGGTACCACACTGCTGCAATGCCATAAACCAGCTCACTGTCAGTAAGTGCTCACTAAGCTGGACATGTGTTCTGGATGTGTTCTGTTGGAGTGGAGGGCTATAAAACCAATCTGGACTTGGTCTTAATTTGAGACTGTTGTTGATTCTGATATGGTGGGGTTAGAGTTGGGGAGATGTGGGAATCAATGGATCGTTGTTCTGTGTTGGTCTCGGAGTATCTCACTCTTGGTTGTTGATTTCCAGATGAGGAGGTGTTGAGTGAGGAGGAACTGGATAAGGAGTTACTATGGAACCTTCAGCTACTGTCAGAGGTGAGGTCATCATCCTGCACCCATACTGACTGAAAAATTCCCTTGTTCCCTTCACCTCTCAGTAGACTAGACACCAAACAGGAAAACACTTTTGAAACGGGGGAGTTACTTACCTAAAGCTCATTTTTTATTTTCTGTTGCAAATGTTTTCAAACGTCTTCCTTTGTGTGCCTTAATGAACAGAACACAGGGTGGGCCTGTATGTTCTCTCCTAACCCTCCTTCCCTCCTGTTGTCTCCTTGTCCTTCCCAGGTGACTCGTGTGGACGGGGACAAAATCCTCCCCTACAGCACCCAGCTGGTTCAGATCCTGCAGCTGACCCTCCATCTAAAGTGTAAACAGGGCTACACCCTGGCCTGTAACCTGCTGCATCATATCCTGAGGTCTACAGCTCTCATCTATCCCACAGAGTACTGCAGTGTACCAGGAAGCTTTCAGCAGCCCACACAGGACTACCTGCCCATCAAGGTACGTACAGGGTTAGAAGTACTAAGGTTGGTGTTAGGGGTTTGTAGAGGTTGGTGTTAGGGGTTCTATAGCCCTCACCTTCCCCACAGAGAACTGCAGTGTACCAGGTGGCTTTCAACAGCCCATACAGGACTACCTACCTACCCACAAGGTATCAAGTTCAGAACTTTACTTTTAGTTGTACATTCTCTAAATTGCTGCCTACCAAATTTCTTCAACATTCTCTTTAGTGCGAATAACTTTTTATTACCCAGACAGACCCCAAACAATGATGATTGTAGAGTGCTTCTGTCCATTTCTATCACAAATTGTGTTACTTTTATTACTTTTTACGTGATCTCTTCCTGATTGGTCTGATCACTCACCAGCCACTCTGGACCTTGTGATAGAAAGTGTGTAGGATGTTCACTCATGGCTCTACAATGTAGAGGAAAAACAGGTCAATTCCAGAGGGTGCTATAAAATTTGTCAAAACATTAGTTTTCTTGGCCCTATGTTATTATAAATCACATTGAATTAATCTTTTTGATTTTTTTTCTACAATATTATAACCTTAATATACTTGTACTTGACATTGTTGATGAAATAAAAACATTAATTTGCTGTGACCATAGCTAGTTTAGACTCTGCCGCTTTTGGTTGAATCTCTTCCATATTTTGCGTTGGGGGGTGGTACCATTTGGAGGTGTTTCTGCTGGTTGGACCAATCAAAATAAGCTTTATCCTCTCATCATTTAATCTCCATATCCTTGACTTTCTTTGGCTATATTGGCGATAAATCTACATTGAGAGGGGCTGTTTCTATTGCGATTAGAGGGAAAGACCCATACACCATGAAAACAGGATCTGATTGTCTTAGTGGATGGTGAATATTGGAATTCGGTCTGTTAATTTTGTAAATAAATATATATTTAGTTCCTGTTTTGTATTCTGCGGATGTCATTTAGAAAAATACCATGTTTTCACTCACGAACCTGCAGCCACTAGGTAGCTTGTCAGTTGGTGTTGGAAGTTAGCGCCATTCTGCCACGAAGCAACGCCACAGAGTTCTATGAAGCAGAGACGACATTCCATTCCATCTATACATGCTACATTCTCAGAGTAAATCATCTAACTTTTGAACCATATATTCTTTTAATTTTTACCTTTATTTAACTAGGCAAGTCAGTTAAGAACACATTCTTATTTTCAATGATGGCCTAGGAACAGTGGGTTTAACTACCTGTTCAGGGGCAGAAATATATGGTAGAGGCATGGGGTTTGGAATATTGTTTTTCGGGCGCAATTCTCTGTTGGATGGATATTTTGTATAAACCTTGAATGAATGAATAGTTGTATAGGTGAACACCCTATAGTGTGTCAAAGGAACCATGTCAGACTAGTAAAGAGGTCCAGGGCATAACATGCCTCTACACTGTTAACCCATCAGACAGTTGCACAACTCTCCTCTCTTTCTCCCTCCTGTCTCTCCGGCTTCCCGCAGCCCTCCTCCTGTCCGCATAGTCAATGAGAAGGGCCCATGGCGATAGATTGAGGGTACACCTCCCATCTTTGCCTATAGGAAGTCCCTTTACATGTTGATATACCTCCATGGTGCCACTCATTCCATGACAGGATTTTGTGACAAGTGCGCCTTCTATCCCTCTCTATGGAAGGTCCTTGAGAGGGATTTCATCTCAGGAGAGGCATGATATCTCCTTTCTCCCGAAGTGAGCACTTGTTCACTTCCCTTCATCGATATGAAAGGAAATAACTGCTCTTAAGAGAATCTGTCCTCACCTCCTGACCTCAACCCCTCTTTCATCAAATACACAATATCCATCTGTCTCCCCTATATCAACACATCATTCTCCTCTCCTCCATCAAACACCTTCCAAAGCCTTCTTCTTTCTTCTGAGAACCATTAACTTCTAACATAACCCAGTCTCTTTCATTTCCTATCTCAATGTTCAAAGTTTAGCACATCCCAACAGGGGCCAAGTTACAGTTTTGCCTTAAATCACCTCGAAAATCTTAAAATGGCTGGCTAGCAATGATCAACAACGAACTTATCAAAGCTTGAATAATTTTTAAAAGAATGTGCAAATATTGTACAACCCAGGTGTGCAAAGCCCGTAGACTTACCCAAAAAGAGTCACAGCTGTAATCGCTGGCAAAGGTGATTCTCTAGCATGTATTGATCCAGTTTCCAAGTGCCTTTTGATGATGTAGGAAACTGTACTCACTGACACCTTGGCTTTCTTTGCAATTTCTCTAAAGGAAAGACCTACACTTTTAAGGGTTTTAAACGGACGGTCTGTCTGCCTTGGTTAAGTGCCTTTTTCTCACCATTTTAATAGCAATATACTACTTCCTGCAGTACAATACTGTCCAAATAATGCTTGAGGTTGTAGTAACAGTCTGTTCCAACACTGCTTTTATACAGTGTCGTGGTAATTTCCTGTATTACTAAGTGAAATGAGAGTTTACAAACCACACACAAGTCAGAGTTATACTTTAAACTTCATATTTTAATAATATGAGCTTCACCATAGCCCCTTGACTCTCAGATTAATTCAGTATCTATAAATGAATTCTGAGAGTGCTTACAAAATAATACTTCATCTTTTATAGCCAAGATACACCCCTCTCAACTCACAATGATGAACCACAGATCTTAGAAACTTCACAAATGGCCTTGTGCCTGAAAGAGGAGTATCCCATAGCCAGATAGCGTTAGCTATAAATTATCGTTCAGTTTGCTCTCTAAGACGAGGTTCTACTTCTCATTCTTGGTACTTCCTATTACCAAAACATTACCTCATCCAATGGCATATATCAATTGTCAATTCTAGATACACCCATCTCAAATACACTCCCTCCTGGACAAGTTGACAGAGGGGAGTGACTGGCACACAGGCATTGTGGAGCCCTTTACATGGTTTAACTGATACATTGGAAGACACGGTTCAATTCTGACTTCTCCCTTTCTGATATTCTGCATATTACCAGCCAGATAAAAGACAAGCCTGACCTCTCCCCTCTCTGGGCCCCAAGCGACTTTTTCCACATAAGCATATTTATGAAAGTAGATAAAATATCTTATTTATCAATGTTACCTAACTAATTCTGATTCTGCTACGACAACAGACAGAGGGTTTGTAAGTAATCAACCAAAGTATTGAGGCTTAATTTACTTCCATTGCTGCGGAACAGCTATAAGTTGTTAACCCATTACTTGTTCCCTGAAAAGGCCTTTTTTTGTAACTCATTATACATTATTTTTCAGTTTTTGGTAACCTAGATTCTTTAAAAAATATATATATATAATTTTTTACCTCTGGCAGTTTACTGCTTACCTTTACCATTTTCAGGTTATTCACTGGACTTAAACTGCTTAAATTTCAATAAAAACTGGAAAAATGGGGGTGTTCAAAAACTTTTGACCGGTAGTGTATATATTATTATATATTGATCTCAACCTTCTCCCCCTCTGTCCAGGACTGGGGTCGTCCGGGGGACCTGTGGAACCTTCACATCCAGTGGCACGTCCCCAGTGTGGAGGAGACCAGATTTGTGTTCTATGTTCTGGACCTGATCTTACAGCCAGAGCTGCTGCGACTGCAGAGATACGCCCAGGGGGAACGGGACATGACCAGGTGAGGGGGGGGCAAACAGACTGTGTGAAGGCAGTAAGAGGGTACTATTCATCAGTTATCAAACAGAAGAAAATGGACTGTAAGACTACCTAAACTTGTCCAATAAGAAACACATTTTTGTTTTAATTTGCGAAACGTGTTGCTACGATATGCCCTAATGAATAGTTAGGACCCAGGGGATTGCCAGGTGAAGGCACATTAAACAGAGCATGACAAGTCTGGAGCAGACGGGTGCAGGTGTAAGGATAGGATACTGTACATCAGTGGTCACCAACCGGTCATCGTGATCTCCAAGGCATTCCTAGTCGATCACCAAACATTTCTGTAGAAAATCCAATGATAAAGGCTTGAGCTCCTTTTATGTTGGTTATGTTTGTGTGTCGCTCTGTTGACGGAGGTGCTCCTGATTCAGAAGCCCTGCTGCACCTGGTAGGCAAAGTGTTCCCATTTTCAACCATTTAATTTCTCTGAAATGACAAACTCCGCCTACCCAGCAGACCTGGAGATCTGTGGCTAAATCAAGTGTGCTTACTGCTCTGGCCAATCGAATAGCTCAAATGCCAACCTACAGCTTCCATGACCCTGGCTACAGCATTGTTTGATACAGGCCTACATGAGATTTAATAACTTTTAAAACTATGACCAGAGGGAGACTGTCAAAGAGCTGCTGTTTTTATGAGTGACTTTATTCATCACTGTCAACACTGTATTTAGTCAACACTTTTACAATACATAAAATGCGCTTCTCTCTACTTCTACTTCGTGCTGCATCTGCAATGAATTACTAGTCAAGTGTATCTATAGCCCTGTGTTTGAATTATTAACAGCCGCTCGTTGTCTATTTTAATATAGAGGAATATTTAACTTTCTCTGGTCATAGGTGAGAGGCTGCTGCTCTCTCACTCCCTTCGCTGAGACGAATGCCGTGTTCAAAACAATGGGGAATCTTTTGAACGGCCATCCAAGTCAGAAACTCTGGCATCTTTCTAAGGCTCTGACTTTCTGACCTGAAGATCACTGACGCCATTATTTGATCTGTTGTCTTGAAAGCACCATGACCATCAGATGCCAGTACCATCAGTCCTGTAAAATAAAAAAGCGAATTATTTCAATTTATGCTCAGCTGTGCCTCGCTTAAGGTACACCAACTGATCTAGTTTGTTATCAAAGCTTGAGTTTTGAAATACATTGCTCAAAAAAATAAAGGGAACACTTAAACAACACAATGTAACTCCAAGTCAATCACACTTCTGTGAAATCAAACTGTCCACTTAGAAAGCAACACTGATTGACAATACATTTCACATGCTGTTGGGCAAATGGAGTAGACAACAGGTGGAAATGATAGGCAATTAGCAAGACACCCCCAATAAAGGAGTGGTTCTGCAGGTGGTGACTACAGACCACTTCTCAGTTCCTATGCTTCCTGGCTGATGTTTTGGTCACTTTTGAATGCTGTCGGTGCTTTCACTCTAGTGGTAGCATGAGATGGAGTCTACAACCCACACAAGTGGCTCAGGTAGTGCAGCTCATCCAGGATGGCACATCAATGCGAGCCGTGGCAAGAAGGTTTGCTGTGTCTGTCAGCGTAGTGTCCAGAGCATGGAGGCGCTACCAGGAGACAGGCCAGTACATCAGGAGACGTGGAGGAG
Source organism: Oncorhynchus tshawytscha (assembly GCF_018296145.1). NCBI lineage: Eukaryota > Metazoa > Chordata > Actinopteri > Salmoniformes > Salmonidae > Oncorhynchus > Oncorhynchus tshawytscha. Next base: position 95,289,628 of record NC_056429.1, on the reverse strand, counting down.
GCCGTAGGAGGGCAACAACCCAGCAGCAGGACCGCTACCTCCGCCTTTGTGCAAGGAGGAGCAGGAGGAGCCCTGCAAAATGACATCCAGCAGGCCACAAATGTGCATGTGTCTGCTCAAACGGTCAGAAACAGACTCCATGAGGGTGGTATGAGGGCCCGACATCCACAGGTGGGGGTTGTGTTTACAGCCCAACACCGTGCAGGATGTTTGGCATTTGCCAGAGAACACCAAGATTGACAAATTCGCCACTGGCGCCCTGTGCTCTTCACAGATGAAAGCAGGTTCACACTGAGCACGTGACAGACGTGACAGTCTGGAGACGCCGTGGAGAACGTTCTGCTGCCTGCAACATCCTCCAGCATGACCGGTTTGCGGTGGGTCAGTCATGGTGTGGGGTGGCATTTCTTTGGGGGGCCGCACAGCCCTCCATGTGCTCGCCAAAGGTAGCCTGACTGCCATTAGGTACCGAGATGAGATCATCAGGCCCCTTGTGAGACCATATGCTGGTGCAGTTGGCCCTGGGTTCCTCCTAATGCAAGACAATGCTAGACCTCATGTGGCTGGAGTGTGTCAGCAGTTCCTGCAAGAGGAAGGCATTGATGCTATGGACTGGCCCGCCCGTTCCCCAGACCTGAATCCAATTGAGCACATCTGGGACATAATGTCTCGCTCCATCCACCAACGCCACGTTGCAACACTGACTGTCCAGGAGTTGGCGGATGCTTTTGTCCAGGTCTGTGAGGAGATCCCTCAGGAGACCATCCGCCACCTCATCAGGAGCATGCCCAGGCGTTGTAGGGAGGTCATACAGGCACGTGGAGGCCACACACACTACTGAGCCTCATTTTGACTTGTTTTAAGGACATTACATCAAAGTTGGATCAGCCTGTAGTGTGGTTTTCCACTTTAATTTTGAGTGTGACTCCAAATCCTGACCTCCATGGGTTGATAAATTTGATTTCCATTGATAATTTTTGTGTGATTCTGTTGTCAGCACATTCAACTATGTAAAGAAAAAAGTATTTAATAAGAATATTTCATTCATTCAGATCTAGGATGTGTTATTTTAATGTTCCCTTTATTTTTTTGAGCAGTGTATAACATGGTCTGAGAAGAACAATATTGTCAGGCCAGGCACGTAGCCATTATGTTGTGATAATGTATTAGGCATCCTGCACAAACCTCATTCATACACAAAAAAAGGTGATGTTTAAAAAGAATTCTGAGCGCTATATCTTGGCTTGCTTTGTGACTGCAAAAGTGCTCTACACTAATCTAAGAACAAACTAGTGTCCTGTTGTCCCACGTGTGCCATTTTCTTCCTGACAAGTTTAGGTGGTTTCACTCTGTTTCAAACGTGTTCTCTGCACTTAACACAACTCCGTTCTGCTTTATATTGTGTAGTCAGTGTTGTGGACCCTGCATGTAACTAATCCCATTTTCCAGGGATGACGTCCTACAGAGTTTGTCTATCGTACAGCACTGCCTTCTGGGAGCAGGAAGTCTGTTTCCACCGCTGCAAGGAGAGCCCATCCCAGAACTGTGAGTAGTACACAGGCAAGCTTAATTAATGAAATGTATTTTTGAAGCCCTTTTTACATCAATAGTTGTCAGTGTTTTACTACAGTGTGTTTTAATTATGAAATCTCTCTTTCTCTGTCAGGGTTACTAGCATGGTGAATCTGGGTGAGACCAACCTCTTCACAGGAGTGTCCTATGGTGAGTTGCATGCTTTAGCTCATAGTCATTATTCTGAGACCTTGGTAACAGACAAAATGGTCCTTGAGCCTTCATAGTTTGCGGTATCACTCACTTGTTGAGGTTGACAGCAGTAACTATCCGTTGATTTTTATTGTTCCAGAGACATGTTTGCATGTTGTTATGTAAAACCTCAACTCTCTCTCCTCCTCCAGATGTGTCCAGAGAGAACTACAGAGATGCTATCTGTAGAGTGATGAGGCAGTTGCTACGTGAGTAGTGTCTCCTCCCTCCCTCCTGTCTGTAACCACAACTCAACCCTAATAGTGTCTCCCCCCTCCCTCCTGTCTGTAACCACAACTCAACCCTACTAGTGTCTCCTCCCTCCCTCCTGTCTGTAACCACAACTCAACTCTAATAGTGTCTCCTCCCTCTCTCCTGTCTGTAACCACAACTCAACCCTAATAGTGTCTCCCCCTCCCTCCTGTCTGTAACCACAACTCAACCCTAATAGTGTCTCCTCCCTCCCTCCTGTCTGTAACCACAACTCAACTCTAATAGTGTCTCCTCCCTCCCTCCTGTCTGTAACCACAACTCAACTCTAATAGTGTCTCCTCCCTCCCTCCTGTCTGTAACCACAACTCAACCCTAATAGTGTCTCCTCCCTCCCTCCTGTCTGTAACCACAACTCAACTCTAATAGTGTCTCCTCCCCCTCCTGTCTGTAACCACAACTCAACCCTAATAGTGTCTCCTCCTCCCTCCCCCTGTCTGTAACCACAACTCAACTCTAATAGTGTCTCCTCCCTCCTGTCTGTAACCACAACTCAACCCTAATAGTGTCTCCTCCCCCTCCTGTCTGTAACCACAACTCAACCCTAATAGTGTCTCCCCCTCCCTCCTGTCTGTAACCACAACTCAACTCTAATAGTGTCTCCTCCCTCCCTCCTGTCTGTAACCACAACTCAACTCTAATAGTGTCTCCTCCCTCCCTCCTGTCTGTAACCACAACTCAACCCTAATAGTGTCTCCTCCCTCCCTCCTGTCTGTAACCACAACTCAACCCTAATAGTGTCTCCTCCCTCTCTCCTGTCTGTAACCACAACTCAACTCTAATAGTGTCTCCCCCTCCCTCCTGTCTGTAACCACAACTCAACTCTAATAGTGTCTCCTCCCTCCCTCCTGTCTGTAACCACAACTCAACCCTAATAGTGTCTCCTCCCTCCCTCCTGTCTGTAACCACAACTCAACCCTAATAGTGTCTCCTCTCTCCCTCCTGTCTGTAACCACAACTCAACCCTAATAGTGTCTCCTCCCTCCCTCCTGTCTGTAACCACAACTCAACCCTAATAGTGTCTCCTCCCTCTCTCCTGTCTGTAACCACAACTCAACCCTAATAGTGTCTCCCCCCTCCCTCCTGTCTGTAACCACAACTCAACCCTAATAGTGTCTCCTCCCTCCCTCCTGTCTGTAACCACAACTCAACCCTAATAGTGTCTCCTCCCTCCTGTCTGTAACCACAACTCCCCTAATAGTGTCTCCTCCCTCCTGTCTGTAACCACAACTCAACCCTAATAGTGTCTCCTCCCTCCCTCCTGTCTGTAACCACAACTCAACCCTAATAGTGTCTCCTCAACCCCTCCCTCCTGTCTGTAACCACAACTCAACCCTAATAGTGTCTCCTCCCTCCTGTCTGTAACCACAACTCAACCCTAATAGTGTCTCCTCCCTCCTGTCTGTAACCACAACTCAACCCTAATAGTGTCTCCCCCTCCCTCCTGTCTGTAACCACAACTCAACCCTAATAGTGTCTCCTCCCTCCTGTCTGTAACCACAACTCAACCCTAATAGTGTCTCCTCCCTCCCTCCTGTCTGTAACCACAACTCAACCCTAATAGTGTCTCCTCCCTCCCTCCTGTCTGTAACCACAACTCAACCCTAATAGTGTCTCCTCCCTCCCTCCTGTCTGTAACCACAACTAAACCCTAATAGTGTCTCCTCCCTCCTCCTGTCTGTAACCACAACTCAACTAAAGTGTCTCCTCCCTCCTGGTGTAACCACAACTCAGTCTAAAGTGTCTCCTCCCTGTCTCCTGTCTGTAACCACACTCAACCCTAAAGTGCTGTCCAGGTGTAACCACAGTGTAAAGTCTCCTCCCTCCCTCCAGGTGTAACCACAGTGTAAAGCTCCCTCCTGTCTGTAACCACAACTCAACTCTAAAGTGTCTCCTCCCTCCCTCCTGTCTGTAACCACAACTCACCCTAAAGTGTCTCCCCTCTCTGTCTGTAACCACAACTCAACCCTAATAGTGTCTCCTAACTCCCTCCAGTCTGTAAAAACTCAACCCATTAGTGTCCTCTCTCCCTCCCCTGTCTGTAAACTCAACCCTAACAGTGTCCTCCCTCCCTCCAGGTGTAACCACAGTCAAAATAGTGTCCAGGTGTCCCTCCCTGTCTGTAACCACAACTCACCCTAATAGTGTCTCCTCTCTCCCTCCCCCTGTCTGTAACCACAACTCAACCCTAATAGTGTCTAACTCACAGTCCCCTGTCAGGTGTAACTCACCCAGTGTAAAGCTCTCTCCCTCCAGGTGTAACTCACCCAGTGTAAAGCTCCCTCCCCCAGGTGTAACTCACAGTCAACCCTAAAGCTGTCCAGGTGTAACTCCCAGTGTAACCACAACTGTCCTCCTCCCTCCCTCCTGGTGTAACCACAACTCAACCCTAAAGTGCTCCCTCCCTCCTGGTGTAACTCAACCCTACAGTGTCTCCTCCCTGTCCAGGTGTAACTCACCCAGTGTCTAAAGCTGTCCAGGTGTAACTCAACCCTACAGTGTGTAAAGCTGTCCAGGTGTAACTCACAGTGTAAAGCTGTCCCCCTGGTGTAACTCACAGTGTAAAGTGCTGTCCTGGGTGTAACTCACAGTGTAAAGCTGTCCTGGGTGTAACTCACAAGTGTAAAGTCTCCTCCCTCCCTCCTGTCTGTAACCACAACTAAAGCTGTCCAGGTGTAACTAACAGTGTAAAGCTGTCCAAGTGTAACTCACAGTGTAAAGCTGTCCAGGTGTAACTCACAGTGTAAAGCTGTCCAGGTGTAACTCACAGTGTAAAGCTGTCCAGGTGTAACTCACAGTGTAAAGCTGTCCAGGTGTAACTAACAGTGTAAAGCTGTCCAGGTGTAACTAACAGTGTAAAGCTGTCCAGGTGTAACTCACAGTGTAAAGCTGTCCAGGTGTAACTAACAGTGTAAAGCTGTCCAGGTGTAACTCACAGTGTAAAGCTGTCCAGGTGTAACTCACAGTGTAAAGCTGTCCAGGTGTAACTCACAGTGTAAAGCTGTCCAGGTGTAACTCACAGTGTAAAGCTGTCCAGGTGTAACTCACAGTGTAAAGCTGTCCAGGTGTAACTCACAGTGTAAAGCTGTCCAGGTGTAACTCACAGTGTAAAGCTGTCCAGGTGTAACTCACAGTGTAAAGCTGTCCAGGTGTAACTCACAGTGTAAAGCTGTCCAGGTGTAACTCACAGTGTAAAGCTGTCCAGGTGTAATGTCTTTGTGTCTTATCACTGTCTTCACATGAAGAGCTAATATGTGAAATGGGATGCAACCAGCAAAGTTACATCTATATGACGATGATACAGTCATATATTCATGTGCTCCTTCTCTGGTTCAGGCTGTTGAAGAGCTCCAGACTGCTTTTTAGTCACTGCAGGACTCCCTTTTATGGTCTCAAACTGATTTAGAATGTACAAAAACCTACATTCATCACCTTTACCAGAGCTTGAACTCAGCCAGAGAAGGTTAGCGTTGTCACATCTGGTGGCTTATCTGTTGAAAAAGTGTCATCTTACAAATGCCTAGGTATTTGGTTGGATGACAAGATGTCCTTTAAAGTTCATGTGGATAATCTTGTGACAAAGCTTAAATTGAAATTGGGTTTTTATTTTTGTAATAAGGCTTGCTTCCCACTTATGACTAGAAAGAAGCTTGTTCAGGCCACTTTTCTCTAATTGAGTAAGGTGACTTGTTGTATATGTGTTCATCTACAAAGCCCTTTTGGGTAAACTCCCTCTTTACTTCTGTAATCTGGTCTCCTTCACCACCAGCAGTCACCATACCTGGTCTGCTAGGTGGTTGCCACTTAGTCCCCAGGACATTGACAGTATTATGCAAGACTGCCTTCTCTTCTTGTGCACCAGAGGCATGGAATAGTCTACAATCCATGCTTCACCTAGATATGTTAGTGCCAGTGAATGCTGGATCATGTTGTGTTGTATGTTTTAATTATGCAATGTATTGATTGTTTCTGCCTTCTTGGCCAGGTTTCCCTTGAAAAAGAGACTCTGGGTCTCAATGGGCTTTTCTTGGTTAAATATATCTTTTTTAAATTAAACAAAGGCATCTAAAAACGCCCCCTAAAACCCACCCCTAAAACCGATACAGATAATTTCACTTCATGTCAACATAACGGTTGGTTCTGTTTTATGTCCCCAGATCACATTCTGGAACACTCCGAGGACGACACCAAGTCTCTATTCTCCATCATCAAGATCATCAGTGACCTGCTACACTTCAAAGGCTCCCAAAAACACGAGTTTGACTCTCGCTGGAAGAGCTTCAACCTGGTCAAGAAGTCCATGGAGAACAGGGTGAGAGATATAACTAGAACGCCATACTGGAGCCGTGGTGGAACTTGTGTGATTGAATGACATATGTATCTTCAATGAATGAATGCTGGTCATGTAAGGCACCCACAGACCTATCTAACATATATTTGTAAGAGTTTAGTGTTGATTTCTGATCAGTACAAGGACCTTGCCAAAAGTAGTGCACTACATAGGGAATAGGTCCCAGCCTTGGTCTAGACAGTAGTTCATTACACAGGGAATAGGGCCCAGCCTTGGTCTAGACAGTAGTTCATTACACAGGGAATAGGGCCCAGCCTTGGTCTAGACAGTAGTTCATTACATAGGGAATAGGGCCCAGCCTTGGTCTAGACAGTAGTTCATTACATAGGGAATAGGGCCCAGCCTTGGTCTAGACAGTAGTTCATTACATAGGGAATAGGGCCCAGCCTTGGTCTAGACAGTAGTTCATTACATAGGGAATAGGGCCCAGCCTTGGTCTAGACAGTAGTTCATTACATAGGGAATAGGGCCCAGCCTTGGTCTAGACAGTAGTTCATTACATAGGGAATAGGGCCCAGCCTTGGTCTAGACAGTAGTTCATTACATAGGGAATAGGTCCCAGCCTTGGTCTAGACAGTAATTCATTACATAGGGAATAGGGCCCAGCCTTGGTCTAGACAGTAGTTCATTATATAGGGAATAGGGCCCAGCCTTGGTCTAGACAGTAGTTCATTACACAGGGAATAGGGCCCAGCCTTGGTCTAGACAGTAGTTCATTACATAGGGAATAGGGCCCAGCCTTGGTCTAGACAGTAGTTCATTACATAGGGAATAGGTCCCAGCCTTGGTCTACACAGTAGTTCATTACATAGGGAATAGGGCCCAGCCTTGGTCTAGACAGTAGTTCATTACATAGGGAATAGGGCCCAGCCTTGGTCTAGACAGTAGTTACTAATTTCTTTCCTCCTGTTCCACCTAAAGCTTCATGGCAGGAAGCAGCACATCAGAGCCCTACTGATCGACAGAGTTATGCTACAGCATGAGGTAGGACCTCTGTCGGTGTCTCTGGCGCTCTCTATCTCGCTCTCTGTCTCTCTCTATCTCGCTCTCTGTCTCGCTCTCTGGCGCTCTCACTCTCTGGTGCTCTCGCTCGCTCTCTCTCTCTGTCTCTCTGTCTCGCTCTCTATCTAGCTCTCTTGCTCTCTGTCTCGCTCTCTGTCTCGCTCTCTGTCTCGCTCTCTGTCTCTCTATCTCGCTCTCTGTCTCGCTCTCTGGCGCTCTCACTCTCTGGTGCTCTCGCTCGCTCTCTCTCTCTGTCTCTCTATCTCGCTCTCTGTCTCGCTCTCTGGCGCTCTCACTCTCTGGTGCTCTCGCTCGCTCTCTATCTAGCTCTCTTGCTCTCTGTCTCTTGCTCTCTGTCTCGCTCTCTGTCTCGCTCTCTGTCTCGCTCTCTGTCTCGCTCTCTGGTGCTCTCGCTCGCTCTCTCTGTCTCGCTCTCTATCTAGCTCTCTTGCTCTCTGTCTTGCTCTCTGTCTCTCTCGCTCTCTGTCTCTCTCGCTCTCTGTCTCTCTCGCTCTGTCTCTCTCGCTCTCTGTCTCTCTCGCTCTCTGTCTCTCTACTCTGTCTCTCTCGCTCTCTGTCTCTCTCGTCTCTGTCTCTACTCTGTCTCTCTCGCTCTCTGTCTCTGTCTCTCGCTCTCTGTCTCTCTCGCTCTCTGTGTCTCTGTCTCTCTCGCTCTCTGTCTCTCTCGCTCTCTGTCTCTCGCTCTCTGTCGCTCTCTGTCTCTCGCTCTGTGTCGCTCTCGCTCTCTGTCGTCGCTCTCTCTCCGCTCTCTGTCTCTCTCCGCTCTGTGTCTCTCTCCGCTCTGTGTCTCTCTCCGCTCTCTGTCTCTCTCCGCTCTGTGTCTCTCTCCGCTCTGTGTCTCTCTCTCTGTGTCTCTCGCTCTGTGTCGCTCTCGCTCTCTGTCGCTCTCTGTCTCTCGCTCTGTGTCGCTCTCGCTCTGTGTCGCTCTCTCGCTCTGTGTCGCTCTCGCTCTGTGTCTCTCTCGCTCTGTGTGCTCTCTCTGTGTCTCTCTCGCTCTGTGTCTCTCTCTGTCTGTCTCTCTCGCTCTGTGTCTCTCTGCTCTCTCGCTCTGTGTCTCTCGCTCTGTGTCTCTGTGTCGCTCGCTCTGTCTGTGCTCTCTGTGTCTCTCTCGCTCGCTCTGTCTTGCTCTCTGTGTCTCTCTCGCTCTGTGTCTCGCTCTGTGTCTCTCTCGCTCTGTGTCTCTCTCGCTCTCTGTCTCTCTCGCTCTCTGTGTCGCTCTCGCTCTCTGTCGCTCTCGCTCTGTGTCTCTCTCGCTCTGTGTCTCTCGCTCTGTGTCGCTCTCGCTCTGTGTCTCTCTCGCTCTGTGTCTCTCTCGCTCTGTGTCTCGCTCTGTGTCGCTCTCGCTCTGTGTCTCTCTCGCTCTGTGTCTCTCTCGCTCTCTGTCTCTCTCGCTCTGTGTCTCTCTCGCTCTGTGTCTCTCGCTCTGTGTCGCTCTCGCTCTGTGTCGCTCTCGCTCTGTGTCGCTCCGCTCTGTGTCTCTGTGTCGCTCTCGCTCTGTGTCGCTCTCTGTCTCTCTGTGTGTGTCTGTGTCTCTCTCGCTCTGTCGCTCTCGCTCTGTGTCTCTCTCGCTCTGTGTCTCTCTCGCTCTGTGTCGCTCGCTGTGTCTCTCTCGCTCTCTGTCTCTCTCGCTCTGTGTCTGTGTCTCTCTCGCTCTGTGTCGCTCTCGCTCTGTGTCTCTCTCGCTCTCTGTCTCTCTCGCTCTGTGTCTCTCTCGCTCTGTGTCTCTCTCGCTCTGTGTCTCTCTCGCTCTGTGTCGCTCTCGCTCTGTGTCGCTCTCGCTCTGTGTCTCTCTCGCTCTGTGTCGCTCTCGCTCTGTGTCTCTCTCGCTCTGTGTGTGTGTGTGCTATCCATTCTCAAGTGTCTGCTGCTGTCATGGAATAATCTGTCCGTGTTTCTATTATGCCCGGTAGTAACCCAGCTGCTGTTTAACTGTCATATGTTTTGTGTTGTCCAGCTTCGTAAGCTAACAGTGGAGGGGTGTGAGTACAGGAGTATCCACCAGGAACTGATGAGGGATCTGCTGAGGCTATCCACCAGCACCTACAGTCAGGTTAGCCCAGTTCACTGTTTTAGAGTTCACTCCCCCACACGTTTGTTTTAGAGTTCACTCCCCCACACGTTTGTTTTAGAGTTCACTCCCCCACACGTTTGTTTTAGAGTTCACTCCCCACACGTTTGTTTTAGAGTTCACTCCCCCACACGTTTGTTTTAGAGTTCACTCCCCACACGTTTGTTTTAGAGTTCACTCCCACACACGTTTGTTTTAGAGTTCACTCCACACACGTTTGTTTTAGAGTTCACTCCCACACACGTTTGTTTTAGAGTTCACTCCCCCACACGTTTGTTTTAGAGTTCACTCCCCACACGTTTGTTTTAGAGTTCACTCCCCACACGTTTGTTTTAGAGTTCACTCCCACACACGTTTGTTTTAGAGTTCACTCCCACACACGTTTGTTTTAGAGTTCACTCCCACACACGTTTGTTTTAGAGTTCACTCCCACACACGTTTGTTTTAGAGTTCACTCCCCCACACGTTTGTTTTAGAGTTCACTCCCACACACGTTTGTTTTAGAGTTCACTCCCACACACGTTTGTTTTAGAGTTCAGGAAAATGGTGTCAGGAAAGTAACCTCACACTCAATGTCAACAAAACAAAGGAGATGATCGTGGACTTCAGGAAACAGCAGAAGGAGCAGCCCCCTATCCACATTGACGGGACTGTAGTGGAGAGAGTGGAAAGTTTTAAGTTCCTCGGCGTACACATCACGGACAAACTGAAATGGTCCACCCACAGACAGCGTGGTGAAGAAGGCGCAGCAGCGTCTCTTCAAGCTCAGGAGGCTGAAGAAATTTGGCTTGTCACCAAAAACACTCACAAACTTTTACAGATGCACAATCGAGAGCATCCTGTCGGGCTGTATCACCACCTGGTACAGCAGCTGCTCTGCCCACAACCGTAAGGCTCCCCAGAGGGTAGTGAGGTCTGCACAACGCATCACCAGGGGAAAACTACCTGCTCTCTAGGACACCTACACCACCCGATCCACTGCCTGTTCACCCCGCTATCATCCAGAAGGCGAGGTCAGTACATGTGCATCAAAGCGGGGACCGGGAGACTGAAAAACAGCTTCTGTCTCAAGGCCATCAGACTGTTAAACAGCCATCACTAACATTGAGTGGCTGCTGCCAACACACTGACACAACTCCAGCACTTTAATAATGGAAAAAATGATGTAATCAATTTATCACTAGCCACTTTATATTATATAATACTTACTTACCCTACATTACTCATCTCATATGTATATACTGTACGCTATACCATCTACTGCATCTTGCCATCTTTATATAATTAAATGTATCACTAGCCACTTTAAACAATGCCACTTTATATAATGTTCTCATACCCCACATTACTCATCTCATATGTATATACTGTACTTTATACCATCGACTGCATCTTGCCCATGCCATTCAGCCATCACTCATTTATATACAGTGCCTTGCAAAATTATTCAGCCCCCTTAAGTTAATACTTTGTAGCGCCACCTTTTGCTGCGATTACAGCTGTAAGTCGCTTGGGGTATGTGTCTCTCAGTTTTGCACATCGAGAGACTGAAATTTTTTCCCATTCCTCCTTGCAAAACAGCTCGAGCTCAGTGAGGTTGGATGGAGAGCATTTGTGAACAGCAGTTTTCAGTTCTTTCCACAGATTCTCGATTGGATTCAGGTCTGGACTTTGACTTGGCCATTCTAACACCTGGATATGTTTATTATGTTTTGTTTTGAACCATTCCATTGTAGATTTTGCTTTATGTTTTGGATCATTGTCTTGTTGGAAGACAAATCTCCGTCCCAGTCTCAGGTCTTTTGCAGACTCCATCAGGTTTTCTTCCAGAATGGTCCTGTATTTGGCTCCATCCATCTTCCCATCAATTTTAACCATCTTCCCTGTCCCTGCTGAAGAAAAGCAGGCCCAAACCATGATGCTGCCACCACCATGTTTGACAGTGGGGATGGTGTGTTCAGGGTGATGGGCTGTGTTGCTTTTACGCCAAACATAACGTTTTGCATTGTTGCCAAAAAGTTCAATTTTGGTTTCATCTGACCAGAGCACCTTCTTCCACATGTTTGGTGTGTCTCCCAGGTGGCTTGTGGCAAACTTTAAACAACACTTTTTATGGATATCTTTAAGTAATGGCTTTCTTCTTGCCACTCTTCCATAAAGGCCAGATTTGTGCAATATACGACTGATTGTTGTCCTATGGACAGAGTCTCCCACCTCAGCTGTAGATCTCTGCAGTTCATCCAGAGTGATCATGGGCCTCTTGGCTGCATCTCTGATCAGTCTTCTCCTTGTATGAGATGAAAGTTTAGAGGGACGGCCAGGTCTTGGTAGATTTGCAGTGGTCTGATACTCCTTCCATTTCAATATTATCGCTTGCACAGTGCTCCTTGGGATGTTTAAAGCTTGGGAAATCTTTTTGTATCCAAATCCGGCTTTAAACTTCTTCACAACAGTATCTCGGACCTGCCTGGTGTGTTCCTTGTTCTTCATGATGCTCTCTGCGCTTTTAACGGACCTCTGAGATTATCACAGTGCAGGTGCATTTATACGGAGACTTGATTACACACAGGTGGATTGTATTTATCATCATTAGTCATTTAGGTCAACATTGGATCATTCAGAGATCCTCACTGAACTTCTGGAGAGAGTTTGCTGCACTGAAAGTAAAGGGGCTGAATAATTTTGCACACCCAATTTTTCAGTTTTTGATTTGTTAAAAACGTTTGAAATATCCAATAAATGTCGTTCCACTTCATGATTGTGTCCCACTTGTTGTTGATTCTTCACAATACAGTTTTATATCTTTATGTTTGAAGCCTGAAATGTGGCAAAAGGTCGCAAAGTTCAAGGGGGCCGAATACTTTCGCAAGGCACTGTATTTTCATGTACATATTCGTATTCATTCCTTTACACTTGTGTGTGTGTATAAGGTAGTTGTGAAATTGTTAGGTTATATTACTTGTTAGATATTACTGCATTGTCGGAACTAGAAGCACAAGCATTTCGCTACATTTGCATTAACACCTGTGTATGTGACAAATACATTTGATTTGATTTGAATAGTTATTGCTTAAGCTATGTGAGTTAAGGGAGTCTACAGGAAGAGCTATAATTGACACTGAAATGAAGAAGAGGAGCGTTCCGTGATCCAATTGTGTGAGTTTTGCAGCAGATAATGCTGCTGTCATGTAAGGTCTGGGTTTTTAGGGGTGGCAGCACTTCTGAAGACCTGAAATGAAAATGTGTACTTGGTTGCCATTTGATACACATAGCTGCAGAGAGGGCGTCGAGGCAGCTCAGTCTTAATACTGAAGACTTTCTCTTAACCATCTTTTACTATCTCGACAAGTGTAGCAAGAGGAAGGCTTCTCTGGGTGACCTACAGATCCTGTGTGACACTGATGTCAGGAAGATTTTGAAGCTGGTATCTGCAAGATGGTTGTCCCTTGGTCAGTGTATCAACCGCCTTCTGGAGCAATGGGATCCCCTCGCAGTGTTCTTTGCCGATGAGGTATCGGGAAAGAAGACCACTGTTCCCCCAAGCTCCACCACAACCGCCACATCCTCCTCCTCGTCATCACTTGAGCCCTCTGCTAGGCAGCCCAAGAGGTTTTCCTCCTCCACCACCACAATGCCACAGCTCAAGCCCCAGCCTGGCTCTGCAAAGCCCCAGCCTGGCTCTGCAAAGCCCCAGCCTGGCTCTGCAAAGCCCCAGCCTGGCTCTGCAAAGCCCCAGCCTGGCTCTGCAAAGCCCCAGCCTGGCTCTGCAAAGCCCCAGCCTGGCTCTGCAAAGCCCCAGCCTGGCTCTGCAAAGCCCCAGCCTGGCTCTGCAAAGCCCCAGCCTGGCTCTACAAAGCCCCAGCCTGGCTCTACAAAGCCCCAGCCTGGCTCTGCAAAGCCCCAGCCTGGCTCTGCAAAGCCCCCGCCTGGCTCTACAAAGCCCCCAGCCTGGCTCTACAAAGCCCCCGCCTGGCTCTACAAATCTACAACCTGAACCCCCAGCCTGAATCCTCCGCAAAGCCCCCACCTGAATCCTCAGAGCCACCACCTGAATCCTCAGAGCTCTCACCCGAGCCCCCACCTGGCTCCTCCAAAGCCCCACCTGAATCCTCCAAGCCCCCACCTGAATCCTCCGGCTCTCACCCAAAGCCCCACCTGGCTCCTCAAAGCCCCCACCTGAATCCTCCGGCTCTCACAAAGCCCCCCCTGAATCCTCCGGCTCTCACCCAAAGCCCCAGCCTGGCTCCTCCGAGCCCCACCTGAATCCTCCGGCTCTCAAAGCCCCCAGCCTGGCTCCTCCAAAGCCCCCCCTGGCCTGAGCCCCGCCTGAGCCCCACCTGAATCCGCCTGAGCTCTCAAAGCCCCCGCCTGGCTCACAAAGCCCCACCTGAATCTTCCGAGCCCCCACCTGAATCCTCCGAGCCCCCACCTGAATCCTCCGAGCTCTCACCTGAGCCCCCACCTGAATCCTCCGAGCTCTCCGAGCCCCCACCTGAATCCTCCGAGCTCTCACCCGAGCCCCCACCTGAATCCTCCAGCTCTCAGCCCCCACCTGAATCCTCCGAGCTCTCACCCGAGCCCCCACCTGAATCCTCCGAGCCCTCACCTGAATCCTCCGAGGTCTCACCCGAGCTCCCCACCTGAATCGTCCGAGCCCTCACCTGAATCCTCCGAGCCCTCACCTGAATCCTCCGAGCCCTCACCTGAATCCTCCGAGCTCTCACCCGAGCCCTCACCTGAATCCTCCGAGCTCTCACCCGAGCCCCCACCTGAATCCTCCGAGCCCTCACCTGAATCCTCCGAGCTCTCACCCGAGCCCCCACCTGAATCCTCCGAGCTCTCACCCGAGCCCCCACCTGAATCCTCCGAGCTCTCACCCGAGCCCCCACCTGGCTCCTCCGAGCTCTCACCCGAGCTCTCACCCGAGCCCCTACCTGGCTCCTCCGAGCTCTCACCCGAGCCCCCACCTGGCTCCTCCGAGCTCTCACCCGAGCCCTCACCTGAATCCTCCGAGCCCTCACCTGAATCCTCCGAGCTCTCACCCGAGCCCCCACCTGAATCCTCCGAGCCCCCACCTGAATCCTCCGAGCTCTCACCCGAGCCCCCACCTGAATCCTCCGAGTCCCCACCTGAATCCTCCGAGCCCCCACCTGAATCCTCCGAGCTCTCACCCGAGCCCCCACCTGAATCCTCCGAGCCCCCACCTGAATCCTCCGAGCCCCCACCTGAATCCTCCGAGCCCCCACCTGAATCCTCCGAGCCCCCACCTGAATCCTCCGAGCTCTCACCCGAGCCCCCACCTGAATCCTCCGAGCCCCCACCTGGCTCCTCCGAGCTCTCACCCGAGCCCTCACCTGAATCCTCCGAGCTCTCACCCGAGCCCCCACCTGAATCCTCCGAGCCCCCACCTGAATCCTCAGAGTTCTCACCCGAGCCCCCACCTGAATCCTCCGAGCTCTCACCCGAGCCCCCACCTGAATCCTCCGAGCTCTCACCCGAGCCCCCACCTGAATCCTCCGAGCTCTCGCCCGAGCCCCCACCTGAATCCTCCGAGCTCTCGCCCGAGCCCCCACCTGAATCCTCCGAGCTCTCGCCCGAGCCCCCACCTGAATCCTCCGAGCTCTCACCCGAGCTCCCACCTGAATCCTCCGAGCTCTCACCTGAATCCTCCGTGCTCTCACCTGAATCCTCCGTGCTCTCACCTGAATACTCCGAGCTCTCACCTGAATCCTCCGAGCTCTCACCTGAATCCTCCGAGCTCTCACCCGAGCCCCCCACCTGAATCCTCTGAGCCCCCACCTGAATCCTCCGAGCTCTCACCCGAGCCCCCACCTGAATCCTCCGAGCCCCCACCTGAATCCTCCGAGCCCCCACCTGAATCCTCCGAGCTCCCACCAGAATCCTCCGAGCTCTCACCTGAGCCCCCACCTGAATCCTCCGAGCCCCCACCTGAATCCTCCGAGCCCCCACCTGAATCCTCCGAGCTCTCGCCCGAGCCCCCACCTGAATCCTCCGAGCCCCCACCTGAATCCTCCGAGCCCCCACCTGAATCCTCCGAGCTCCACCGAGCCCCCACCTGAATCCTCCGAGCTCTCACCCGAGCCCCCACCTGAATCCTCCGAGCTCTCACCCGAGCCCCCACCTGAATCCTCCGAGCTCTCACCCCCCCACCTGAATCCTCCGAGCTCTCACCCGAGCCCCCACCTGAATCCTCCGAGCCCCCACCTGAATCCTCCGAGCCCCCACCTGAATTCTCCGAGCTCTCACCTGAATCCTCCGAGTCTCACCTGAATCCTCCGAGCCCCCACCTGAATCCTCTGAGCTCTCACCCGAGCCCCCACCTGAATCCTCTGAGCTCTCACCCGAGCCCCCACCTGAATCCTCCGAACTCTCACCCGAGCCCCCACCTGAATCCTCCGTGCTCTCACCTGAATCCTCCGTGCTCTCACCTGAATCCTCCGTGCTCTCACCTGAATCCTCCGAGCTCTCACCTGAATCCTCCGAGCTCTCACCCGAGCCCCCACCTGAATCCTCTGAGCCCCCACCTGAATCCTCCGAGCTCTGAGCCCCCACCTGAATCCTCTGAGCCCCCACCTAAATCCTCCGAGCTCTCACCTGAGCCCCCACCTGAATCCTCCGAGCCCCCACCTAGAATCCTCCGTGCTCTCACCCGAGCCCCCACCTGAATCCTCCCGCCCCCACCTGAATCCTCCGAGCCCCCACCTGATTCCTCCGAGCTCTCACCCGAGCCCCCACCTGAATCCTCCGAGCTCTCAGCTGAATCCTCCGTGCTCTCACCTGAATCCTCTGAGCTCTCACCTGAATCCTCTGAGCTCTCACCTGAATCCTCTGAGCTCTCACCTGAATCCTCTGAGCTCTCACCTGAATCCTCCGAGCTCTCACCTGAATCCTCCGAGCTCTCACCTGAATCCTCCGAGCTCTCACCTGAATCCTCCAAGCTCTCACCCGAGCCCCCACCTGAATCCTCCGAGCCCCCACCTGAATCCTCCGAGCCCCCACCTGAATCCTCCGAGCCCCCCACCTGAATCCTCCGAGCTCTCACCCAAGCCCCCACCTGAATCCTCCGAGCTCTCCTCCGAGCCCCCACCTGAATCCTCCGAGCTCTCCCCGAGCCCCCACCTGAATCCTCCGAGCTCTCACCCGAGCCCCCACCTGAATCCTCCGAGCTCTCACCCGAGCCCCCACCTGAATCCTCCCTCTGAGCCCCCACCTGAATCCTCCGAGCTCTCACCCGAGCCCCCACCTGAATCCTCCGAGCCCCCACCTGAATCCTCCGAGCTCTCACCTGAATCCCCGTGCTCCACCTGAATCCTCCGTGCTCTCACCTGAATCCTCCCCCACCTGAATCCTCCGAGCTCTCACCCGAGCCCCCACCTGAATCCTCTGAGCCCCCACCTGAATCCTCCGAGCTCTCACCTGAGCCCCCACCTGAATCCTCCGAGCCCCCACCTGAATCCTCAGAGCCCCCACCTGAATCCCTGAGCCCCCACCTGAATCCTCCTGAGCTCTCACCCTGAGCCCCCACCTGAATCCTCTGAGCCCCCTCTGAATCCCTGAGCCCCCACCTGAATCCTCCTGAGCCCCCACCTGAATCCTCTGAGCTCTGAATCCCTGAGCCCCCACCTGAATCCTCTGAGCCCCCACCTGAATCCTCTGAGCCCCCACCTGAATCCTCTGAGCCCCCACCTGAATCCTCTGAGCCCCCACCTGAATCCTCTGAGCCCCCACCTGAATCCTCTGAGCCCCCACCTGAATCCTCTGAGCCCCCACCTGAATCCTCTGAGCCCCCACCTGAATCCTCTGAGCCCCCACCTGAATCCTCTGAGCCCCCACCTGAATCCTCTGAGCCCCCACCTGAATCCTCTGAGCCCCACCTGAATCCTCTGAGCCCCCACCTGAATCCTCTGAGCCCCCACCTGAATCCTCTGAGCCCCCACCTGAATCCTCCTGAGCCCCCACCTGAATCCTCTGAGCCCCCACCTGAATCCTCTGAGCCCCCACCTGAATCCTCCGAGCCCCCACCTGAATCCTCGAGCCCTCACCTGAATCCTCCGAGCCCCCACCTGAATCCTCCGAGCCCCCACCTGAATCCTCCGAGCCCCCACCTGAATCCTCCGAGCCCCTCACCTGAATCCTCCGAGCCCCCACCTGAATCCTCCGAGCCCTCACCTGAATCCTCCGAGCCCCTCACCTGAATCCTCCGAGCCCCCACCTGAATCCTCCGAGCCCTCACCTGAATCCTCTGAGCCCTCACCTGAATCCTCTGAGCCCTCACCTGAATCCTCTGAGCCCTCACCTGAATCCTCCGAGCTCTCACCTGGCTCCTCCAAGCCCCCACCTGAATCCTCCGAGCTCTCACCTGGCTCCTTTGGAAGCAAAGTCACGCCATCCTCCATCAAATGTGGACCTGCTGACAAAATCTTTGACCTGACTCTGTTCAAGCAAAGGGATATCGGGGACAAAGTGGCAGAAAAGAAAGTAAAAGAAGGACCAAAAGATCTTACCAAACCTGAGAAAGTCTTGAAATTTCTCACAGATCCTGTATCAAAAATCTAAGCATACTTTTTACAGAGAGCCATGCCAATGTTTTGATGTCGGAAATCTGATTCTACAACGAGAGGATATACCCAAAATACCTCCATTTGTTGGTCACGTTATGTTGAGAAATCCACCGGACATAGCGGCCACGACAACGCCCTCCCCAAAAAATCTAAATTATATCCATAATATCGACAGAAACATGGCAAACGTTTTTTTATAATCAATCCTCAATGTGTTTTTCAAATATCTATTTGATAATATATCAGCCGGGACAATTGGCTTTTCAGTAGGAGCGAGAGGAAAAATTACTACCTTTTATCTTTTACGCAAGAATCACTCTGAGAGCCCTCAGCTGGCCACTTACGCAATGTAGTCATTTACGCTCATTCTTCAACATAAAGGCGTGAAACTACGTTGCTGTAGACACCTTAGGGAATACGTAGAAAAAGGAATCTGGTTGATATCCCTTTCAATGGCCAATAGGGGTGCATAGGAACACAACGGTTTCAAAATAAGAGGCACTTCCTGATTGGATTTTCCTCAGGGTTTCGCCTGCAATATCAGTTCTGTTAGACACACGGACAATATTTTGACAGTTTTGGAAACTTTAGAGTGTTTTCTATCCTAAGCTGTCAATTATATTCATATTCTAGCACCTGGTCCTGAGAAATAGGCGGTTTACTTTGGGAACGTTATTTTTCCAAAAATAAAAATAGTGCCCCCTAGTTTCAAGAGGTTTTAATAATCCACTCAGTTTCCCTCCATCATGATGCATACAAAATGAATCCCAAACATTACTAATAAACTTTTCCAAACAAGTCAAACAACGTTTATAATCAAACCTTAGGTATCCTAATTTGCAAATAAACGATAACATTTAAGATGGAGAATAGTATGTTCATTACCGGAGATAAATAAGAAAGGACACTCTTTCCTCCACGAACTTGGAAACACTACAGCCAAAATGGGAGCCACCTAGAAAAACTACAATTTCTGGGTAATTTTTCCTAAAACCAGTCTGAAACTCTTTCTAAAGACTGTTGACATCTAGTGGAAGCCATAGGAACTGCAATCTGGGAGGACTTGGCCATATTATTAAAATACTAGCTATTGAAAATAGTGGTAAGCTGAATTGTTTTCTGGGGGGATGGTTTGTCCTCTGGGTTTCGCCTGCCATATCAGTTATTTTATACTCACAGACATTATTCTAACAGTTTTAGAAACTTTAGCGTGTTTTCTATCCAAATCTACAAATTATATGCATATCCTAGCTTTTGGGCCTGAGGAACAGGCAGTTTACTTTGGAAACGCTTTGCATCCAGATGTCAAAATACTGCCATCTACCCCAGAGAGGTTAACAAGACATTTGTGGAGTGGTTGAAAAACAAGTTTTAATGACTCCAACCAAAGTGTTTGTTATCTTCCAACTTCAACTATACCAGGCAAATCTGTCTAGGGAAATTATTTCCTGAACATTTGAAGGTCCCCAGGTGATTTGTTCTCACCCACTGTTTCCTATAATAGCTTTTTGTTTTTTATTATGGGTAACATGTTTATTTGATACTGATGCTGTTCTTCAAACATTTGTTCTTATCATATCAGAGTTTAATAAATAATAATAGTGTATAAGACTTTTGTACATTTTGTACCTAAACCTAAACAAATCATTTATTTGTTTAACAAAATAAAAAAATCTCCAGAATAACGGCCTTTTGTGTTCTTTCTAATTGCATCTTGTTAGTGACTTTTACCATATGTTTAAATGGAATGCTGTCAAGAAAGAAAGTATTCCATCGATTTTATAGGCCTGATTTGGTACAATTCTATAATTGCGATCAGACTCACAAACAGCGCATGCCACATGCTTCTGGTACTCTAAAAAGTGGGACAGGGTTGGCAGGTCTGTAAATGGCATATATAATATCATATATTGTACCTCAAAACATATTGGAGGAGAATTTTAAGAGAATTTTAAGAGAATTTTAAGAACAATGGGTTTTCTCGTTTTTTGAGGAAGTGGCGAGGATAGAGGATGCAAGGAATCAAGGAAAATGTATTAAGAAAGAAACACCATTTGAGTGTCTCCCCCCCCATGTGTGCTCCTCCAGGTGCGTAGCCGGGCTCAGAGTGTGCTGTTCACGGCTCTGGGAACCTATAACTTCTGCTGCAGGGACGTGATCCCCCGTGTGCTGGAGTTCCTGGAACCAGACCGCTCAGACGTCACACAGCAGCAGTTCAAAGTAGGACTGTCTCTGTCCTGTCTCACTCTCTGTCCTGTCTCACTCTCTGTCCTGTCTCACTCTCTGTCCTGTCTCACTCTCTGTCCTGTCTCTCTCTCTGTCCTGTCTCTCTCTCTGTCCTGTCTCTCTCTCTCTGTCCTGTCTCTCTCTCTCTGTCCTGTTTCTCCAATATTCTTATTCTGTCCACACACACACATGGTCTAGGCTGGTTATTGCAAATTGATTGATCAATTGATTGATTAATTGTTGACCAATCGATTGATTGAGTCATTTATTGATCAATCAGCTGACTAAATTATTGTTTGACTGACTGATTGAATGAATGTGAATGAAAATACTTATTTTCCACCATAATTTTCAAATAAATTCATTAAAAATCCTACAATGTGATTTTCTGGATTTTTTTTTCTCATGTTGTCTGTCATAGTTGAAGTGTACCTATGATGAAAATTACAGGCCTCTCTCATCTTTTTAAGTGGGAGAACTTGCACAATTGGTGGCTGACTAAATACTTTTTTGCCCCACTGTAAATGGAGAAAATTTAAAATAACTGATCCCTCTTCCTTCTATTTCCCCATCCTTCATTGTCTTTATCCTTCCTCATCTCTCTCTCTGCTCTCCCTCGTTCTCTCTCCTCCCGCTCTCTCTCTCCTCCCGCTCTCTCTCTCCTCCCGCTCTCTCTCTCCTCCCGCTCTCTCTCTCCTCTCGCTCTCTTCTCTCGCTCTCTCTCTCTCCCGCGCTCTCTCTCTCCTCTCGGGCTCTCTCTCTCTCTCTCTCTCTCTCTCTCTCTCTCTCTCTCTCTCTCTCTCTCTCTCTCTCTCTCTCTCTCTAGGGTGCCTTATACTGTCTCTTGGGGAACCACAGTGGGGTGTGCCTGGCCAACCTGCACGACTGGGACTGCATCACCCTGACCTGGCCTGCCATCGTCCGCTCAGGACTCAGCTCAGCTATGTCCCTGGAGAAGCCCTCCATCGTCCGCCTGTTTGACGACCTCGCTGACAAGATCCACCGCCAGTACGAGACCATCGGCATAGACTTTGCTGTAAGAGTCTCTTCCTGCCTTTCCATTGGTCAAAATTATCATTACAACCATCTGGGTTTTAATGACACCATGTCAACTTGATCTGATTGTAAAGTGAAAGTAATAACGTCATGACATCATTACTCCAGCTCCAGACCTCATCCTATATAACATGTATAATAATATATGATTAAACCTCTTAACTGTAATGTAGATCCCATCAGAATGCCGTGTGGTGGCGGTGCAGCTCCAGACCTCTGGTGTTCCTCTGCCCCCGGAACCTGTCCCCTCAGACCAAGAAGAAGCAGAGGGCCTCAGGAAGCAGGAGGAGAAGAACTTAGACTCTGAACAGTGAGTACATATCTATTTTATCAGACAGCAAGAAGAGTGCTGGACACTGCTAATGAATAAACACTACAATACTGTTGTTGGACTGTGCACAAAATCATCAACTTGCATTTGTATTGGTGTATTATTACACTAGCAAAGGTCTACCAGTTCCCATTGTTAAACTAATCCCTCAGTTTTGTCTACAGTATAATGTCCACACACTTTCCAAACTAGTACTGTGCTGTCTCCCTCAGGAAATATGACAAGCTGGTTGGTGAACTTCTGGACCGCCTCAATGACAGAAACATGTAGGTTCACACCATCCCAATGACAGAAACATGTAGGTTCACACCATCCCAATGACAGAAACATGTAGGTTAACATCATCCCAATGACAGAAACATGTAGGTTAACATCATCCCAATGACGGAAACATGTAGGTTAACATCATCCCAATGACGGAAACATGTAGGTTAACATCATCCCAATGACAGAAACATGTAGGTTAACATCATCCCAATGACGGAAACATGTAGGTTAACATCATCCCAATGACGGAAACATGTAGGTTAACATCATCCCAATGACAGAAACATGTAGGTTAACATCATCCCAATGACGGAAACATGTAGGTTCACACCATCCCAATGACAGAAACATGTAGGTTAACATCATCCCAATGACAGAAAAATGCAGGTTCACCTCATCCCGATGACAGAAACGTGCAGGTTCACCTCATCCCGATGACAGAAACATGTAGGTTCACCTCATCCCGATGACAGAAACATGTAGGTTCACCTCGTCCCGATGACAGAAACGTGTAGGTTCACCTCGTCCCGATGACAGAAACGTGTAGGTTCACCTCGTCCCGATGACAGAAACGTGCAGGTTCACCTCGTCCCGATGACAGAAACGTGTAGGTTCACCTCGTCCCGATGACAGAAACGTGCAGGTTCACCTCGTCCCGATGACAGAAACGTGTAGGTTCACCTCATCCCGATGACAGAAACGTGTAGGTTCACCTCGTCCCGATGACAGAAACGTGTAGGTTCACCTCGTCCCGATGACAGAAACGTGTAGGTTCACCTCGTCCCGATGACAGAAACGTGTAGGTTCACCTCGTCCCGATGACAGAAACGTGCAGGTTCACCTCGTCCCGATGACAGAAACGTGCAGGTTCACCTCGTCCCGATGACAGAAACGTGCAGGTTCACCTCGTCCCGATGACAGAAACGTGCAGGTTCACCTCGTCCCGATGACAGCGTGCAGGTTCACCTGGTCCCGATGACAGAAACGTGCAGGTTCACCTCGTCCCGATGACAGAAACGTGCAGGTTCACCTCGTCCCGATGACAGAAACGTGCAGGTTCACCTCGTCCCGATGACAGAGGCGTGCAGGTTCACCTGGTCCCGATGACTGAGGCGTGCAGGTTCACCTGGTCCCGATGACTGAGGCGTGCAGGTTCACCTGGTCCCGATGACTGAGGCGTGCAGGTTCACCTGGTCCCGATGACAGAGGCGTGCAGGTTCACCTGGTCCCGATGACAGAGGCGTGCAGGTTCACCTGGTCCCGATGACTGAGGCGTGCAGGTTCACCTGGTCCCGATGACTGAGGCGTGCAGGTTCACCTGGTCCCGATGACAGACGTTACAATAATATCCTGTTGGCTCTACGAAATACCAAAATGTCTGTTTCTATTGGACGACTTCAGGCAGTACCTCTGTTTCAAAATGTTTTCCACCTCCTGAACACACCTGCTTTATGTTGCAGGCCCTGGAAGTTTGAGCACATTGCCATTGGTTTCATGTCTCTGTTACTGAGGGATGACCACCCCCTCCCCTCCCCCGCTGTCCTTTTCTTCGTCAAGAGCCTCAACCATGACTCCCTCCTGGTCCGCAAGGTGGGCACTGCCACAGCAACCACTCTGTCCGTACACTCTGTCCGTACAAATCAAATCAAATCAAACCACTCTGTCCATACACACTCTGTCCGTACAAATCAAATCAAATCAAACCACTCTGTCCGTACACTCTGTCCGTACACTCTGTCCGTACACTCTGTCCGTACACTCTGTCCGTACACACTCTGTCCGTGCACACTCTGTCCGTACACACTCTGTCCGTGCACACTCTGTCCGTGCACACTCTGTCCGTGCACACTCTGTCCGTGCACACTCTGTCCGTGCACACTCTGTCCGTGCACACTCTGTCCGTGCACACTCTGTCCGTGCACACTCTGTCTCTGTCCGTGCACACTCTGTCCGTGCACACTCTGTCCGTGCACACTCTGTCCGTGCACACTCTGTCCGTGCACACTCTGTCCGTGCACACTCTGTCCGTGCACACTCTGTCCGTGCACACTCTGTCCGTGCACACTCTGTCCGTGCACACTCTGTCCGTGCACACTCTGTCCGTGCACACGTAGAATCACTCAGACACCCAGTCATTTGTTCAGTTTCATTCTCTACATTGAGATAAAGTAAAAGACATCTCTTCAAGATGGCAGCAGTCAACAACGTTTCACACACAAATACACTTATCTTCATACATGTATATTCTCACCTCTGCTGAGGACTTTAATCATTATGGTATTTCATTGTAAGATAGAAACATCTTTATACATGTATTTATTTCCCCACTAGGTGGCGATATCAGCTGTTGCAGGGATCATGAAGCAACTCAAGAGGCCACACAGAAAAGTACCAGTCAGCCCCAACACGCTCTGTAAGTAACCTGCACTTTGTCTCCTCACCAGTCCTTTTACCTGGGTTTAAATCATATTTGTTTTGAGCTGCGGGTGATTGTGTTTGCTCTGGCGCTGTGGAACCAAAGGAATAGTCCAAAAAATTGCAAACCCTGTCCACCTGGCACTCCAGGCAGGCTGAATCAAAGCATTTGAAAGAAAACAAATACTATTTGACCCCAGGTCAGATTTATAACAGGAGGGTTCGCACAAGGTGCTTAAAGTACTTGAATTTGGCACTCTGAAATTCAAGTACCGGAATACCTTGATAATCAGACCTTTTGTTGGTACTTGAAAAGTACTTGAGTTAAAATGAGGTGAGAAAAGATCATTTTCAAATATATTTATGAAAAATATTAGAAAAATGTATTGGTCTTGCAAATGAATTTCCAGGCAGACTAGCGAGTTGTGTTTCCCCACGTGTTTAGCTCTGTGTTTGCCAGGCGGGCTCGCTCATTCCACCCACAATGCCACTCAGCCAGGCCAAACCTCACATCCACAGCTGAAATGGACAATGTAGATTCAATTCTGCCTTGAACAATTCTGGAATCTTTTATTTCAGCTCATGAAACATTGGACCAACACTTTACATGTTGTGTTGATAATTCTGTTCAGTGTAGTTTACTCACCACTACATCACTGGACCCCTCCAACCCACTCCTTGTAAGGTGCAAAAAATGAGTCAGTTTGTCATTGGGTGAATAAGCCCTGAAGAGCCACATGAAGGGGGAATGACAACGCTGCATTCTGCGCTAGTGCCTGTTCTACATTGTGACTTTTTCTGCAACAACCTCCAGAGCTTCACGGGGAGCCTGCGATTTTCTGCTTTATCAAGTGGCAGCCGTGCTCCTGCCATTCTGGTTGACATTCATGTGCCGTTTTCTTCACACAGCCCACCTGCTCTTCTCCTGACCGGCAACACTAAAGCTGCCAGTCTAAAGCACAGTCATTAAGCTGGAATTGTGTAGTAATGTGAATAGGAAATGTGTGTTCACCAGTAGGCATGTCCCAAAACTCTGCTCATCAATACTTAAATTACATTGTCATTAGTGCTGACTTACCACTCATGTATGTAGTAAGTAACTGAAAAAAACGTATTATTGCATCGAACTTGTTCGGTAGTTATGAGGTTGTAGCGATATACTGCCAATGGTGGCGACTAGAAACAATCACATAATATTCATGACTACAAATTGATGATCCTAAAGATAAATGTTAGTGCTTGAAAAAGTACTTAAGTCCTTGAATTTAACTTGCCACTGCCTGTGAGATCTCTGTAACAGATACATGCAGCTTATCTCACCACCTCTCCCTCTCTACCAAGTGGTTTTATTGCAGGGGACAGGCCTGATAGTATAACAGTAACCTCATGGTCATCTCTCTTCCCTCTCTCCTTCTTCCTCCTCTTCCCTCTACCAGGTGGTATGAAAGAGCTGGCTGGTTTGATAGCAGGGGACAGGCCTGATAACCAGTGGCTCCAGTATAACAGTAGCAGTCTGCCTCGTACCCAGCAGGACTGGGAGGGCTGTACGTTTGTAGAGAAGACCCACTGGGGATACTACAGCTGGCCACAGAAACTCATGATGTACGCTCCTTCTGAGGAGCAGCCCAAACAAGGACTGACCAGGGAGGAGATGACAGAGGTGAGGAGATGACACACACACACACACACACACAATGGCCACAGTCCGGTGCTCTACCCTTGTCCCGAAGTGTGCACTCCTACACTCCCCCCTCATGGATGTAAAATGAATTTATTAGTGTAAGGAATATGGTGGAAACTCCCTCCAGCCATGCACGCTTCCAATGCTTTTGAAATGCATGAGTGGGAGTGACAACGGCACACTTCTGGCTGAAGGGTAGAGAATCAGAATGCTTTCTCTCACTCTTGGAAAATGTATGTAACATCCTCTGCTGTAAAAGGTGATATCTCATGTCCACTGTTATAACTGTTTTGTTTCTTCCCTCCAGCGAGAGCAGATCATCTATGACCACTTCTCAGATCCAGGATTCATCAACCAGCTGATTGAGTTCCTCTCTCTGGAGGACCGCAAGGGCAAGGACAAGTTCAGTCCCCGCAGGTTCTGCCTTTTCAAGGTGAGGGAGGCACAGATCAGGATTTAACACACCCAATCTCAAAGGTATTTCCTGAACCCTCATTAATACCTTGATTCCTCTCTTCAAATGGTCTCCTTGCTTCCCTCTGACTTTTTCAAATGTAGACTGGGTGAGCATGAAAGATAGAAGCTACGTAAATGAGGGAAGACTTCTGAGGATGAACCTAGACAGTTTTTGTAGGCTAAGATTATGGTTGGAATGGTGCTGCAATGGACAGCTGTCGGTTTACAGGCTCCTGACCAAGTCTGCTATTTTGGGTGTTTCTCTTTTTTTCACTGATCTTAACTTTATTTATGCATAATGTTTCTTCCATCATTTCCTATGACCAAAAATAACTTCTGGACATCAGAACAGCGATCAATAACCTCAATTTGGATCATATTTCTACTTCAACAAGTCGGTGGCGCAGGACCACCGACTCTCAGAAGAGAAAGAGACAGCGTGAGAGAGGCCGACCTGTGGGCACCCTGACGAAACTACTTCGGCGACTATATAAACCGCCTATACGCTCCGTTCTATTGGCGAATGTACAATCACAGGAGAACAGACTGGACAAGCGCCATTCGAGACTCTCCTATCAACGGGACCTGAAGAACTGTAATGTCCTATGTTTCTCAGCGGCGTGGCTGAACAAGAACAGGGATAATAATATACATCTAGCTGTATTTTATGTATCTTACATAACGGGGGGAGGTGTGTGTCTCATGGTTAACAACAGCTGGTGTGCGATCTCTAATATTAAGGAAGTCTCGAGGTTCTGCTCGCTTGAATACCTTAATACCTTAGATGTAGACCATAGTTTTTACCGAAATAGTTTTTATAAATGTTTTGTAGCTGTCTATTTACCACAACAAACCAAGGCTACACTCAATGAGCTGTATAATGCCATAAGCAAACAAGAAAATGCTCATCTAGAGGCGGCACTCTGATTGGCCTGTGATTTTAATGTAGGCAAACTGAACTCCGTCTTACCTCATTTCTACCAGCATGTCACTTGTGCATCTCGACGAAAATAAACTCTAGATCACCTTTACTCCACACACAGAAATTCATACAAAGCTCTCCCTCGCCCTCCAGTTGGTTAATCCGACCACAACTCTATCCTCCTGATTCCTGCTTACAAGCAAAAACTCAAACAGGAAGTACAAGTGACGCGCCCAGTACGGAAGTGGTCTGATGAAGCGGATGCTTAGCTACAGGACTGTTTTGCTACCAGAGACTGGAATATGTTCCGTTATTCATCCGATGGCATTGAGGTGTTTACCACATCAGTCACCAGCTTTATTAATAAGTGCATCTATGACATCGTCCCCACAGTGAACGTACATCTCCCTCAACGTCAGCGAGACAAACAGGCTCCACACCAACCAACACTGAAAACATTTGGCATGGGCCCTCCCGGACCTCTATACCAGGCGGTGTTAGAGGAAGGCCCAAAGAATTGTCAGACTCCAGACACCCAAGTCATAGACTGTTCTTTCTGCTACCGCATGGCAAACTGTACAGATGCACCAAGCCTGGAACCAACAGGACCCTGAACAGCTTCTACCCCCAAGCACCAGTTAGCCTTGAGCTAGGCCCATATACCAGCTAATTCTAGGGCTACAATACCTCTTGCCAATTGGTCTGGACCCTTTGTTGTCGACGCGGAGACCCGCCGATCTATCACGACTGGTCTGCCGAAGTGGTCGCACCGGGCTTTTCCATTGCGATGTTGCCGAAGACCCATCTTCTTCCCCCGGCCCGCTAGCATTCTAAGCGCTGTCTCCCCCACTCGCCTAGCGTAGTACTGACTACTGAATGGCTCCGTGACTCGCCTACTGCTGTTCTTTAGACCCTATGATTTCTCGGCTTCACAGCTGATGCCCCCGGGACTGTTTCAATAACACGGTACCTCATTTTGTTTATCTGTCGGCCCCAGCCTCAAACTCCGGTCCTGTATGTACCTAACTGACCCGCTCTGCCCATTCATCACCATTTACCCGTTGTTGTCTTAGCTCTCACGATCAACACCGGTGACTGCTTTATGTCTCTCTCTGTCAATATGCCTTGTCTACTGCTGTCTCGGCTAATCCTTATTGTTTTATTTCACTGTAGAGCCTTCAGTCCCGCTCACCTTGCCTTAGATAGCTTTTTGTCCCACCCTCCACACATGTGGAGACGAAACCTCTCTCATTGTCACTCAACGCTTAGGTTTACCTCCACTGTACTCACATCCTACTGTACCCTTGTCTGTACATTATGCCTTGAATCTATTCTACCACGCCCAGAAATCTGCTCCTTTTATTTTCTGTTCCCAACGCACTCGACAACCAGTTCTTATAGCCATTAGCCGTACCCTTATCCTACTCCTCCTCTGTTCCTCTGGTGATGTAGAGGTTAACCCAGGCACTGTAGATCCCAGTACCACACCTATTCCCCATGCGCTATCATTTGTTGACTTCTGTAACTGTAAAAGCTTTGGTTTCATGCATGTCAACATCAGAAGCCTCCTCCCTAAGTTTGTTTGCACACTCCGCCAACTCTGATGTCCTAGCCGTGTCTGAATCCTGGCTTAAGAAGGGCCACCAAAAATTATGAAATGTTCATCCCCAACTACAATATTTTCCACCAAGATAGAACTGCCAAGTGGGCGGGGGCGGGGTCGCAATCTGCTGCAGAGACGGCCTGCAGAGTTCTGTCATGCTATCCAGGTCTGTGCCCAAACAGTTCGAGCTTCTACTTCTAAAAATCCACCTTTCCAGAAATACGTCTCTCACTGTTACCGCTTGCTGTAGACCCCCCTCAGCTCCCAGTTGTGCCCTGGACTCTATATGCGAATTGATTGCCCCTCATTTATCTTCAGAGTTCGTACTGTTAGGTGACCTAAACTGGGATATTCTTAACACCCAGGCCACCCTACAATCTAAGCTGGATACCCTCAATCTCACACAAATTATCAAGAAACCTACCAGGTACAACCCCAAATCCATAAACACGAGGCACCCTCATATATATCATCCTGACCAACCTGCCCTCTAAATACACATCTGCTGTCTTCAACCAGGATCTCAGCGATCACTGCCTCATTACCTGCGTCCGTAATGGGTCCGCTGTCAAACGACCACCTCTCATCATTGTCAAACGCTCCCTAAAACACTTCGGGTAGCAGGCCTTTTTAATCGACCTGGCCCTGCTATCCTGGAAGGATACTGACCTCATCCCGTCAGTAGAGGATGCCTGGTTATTCTTTAAATGTGATTTCCTTACCATCTTAACCTGTCTAGGACAGAAACGGAACCCCTCGCCAACAGCCAATGAAATTGCAGGGCGCCGAATACAAATCAACAGAAAACTCATAAATCAAATCTCATCATTTTAAAGATCAAATTCTCATCAATCCAGCCACAGTGTCTTGATTTCAAAAAGATTTCATAGCGAAAGCTCCACAAACGATTATGCTAGGTCACCACCAAGCCACAGAAAAACCCAGCCATTTTTCCAGCCAAAGAAAGGAGTCACAAAAAAGCACAAATAGAGATAAAATGAATCACTAACCTTTGATGATCTTCATCAGATGGCACTCATAGGACTTCATGTTACACAATACATGTATGTTTTGTTCCATAAAGTGCATATTTAAATCCAAAAATCGTATTTTACATTGGTATGTTCAGTAGTTCAAAAACATGCTATGATTTTGCAGAGAGCCACATGAATTCACAGAAATACTCATCATAAATGTCGATGAAAATTCAAGTTTTATGCATGGAACTCTAGATACACTTCTCCTTAACTTCTTTGGGATAGGGGGCAGCATTTTCACTTTTGGATGAATAGCGTGCCCAGAGTAAACTGCCTCCTACTCAGTCCCAGATGCTAATAAATGCATATTATTATTAGTATTGAATAGAAAACACTCCGAAGTTTCTAAAACTGTTTGAATGATGTCTGTGAGTATAACAGAACTCATATGGCGGGCAAAAACCCGAGGAGAAAAAAAAGGAAGTGGGAAATCTGAGGTTTGTCGTTTTTGAACTCAGCCCCTATCAAATTCACAGTGGGACATGGGTTATTTTGCACTTCCTAAGGCTTCCACTAGATGTCAACCGTCTTTAGAGCGAATGAGAGCTGTTTGACTAAGGGGTCTGGCAGCAGCCTCGTTCTCAGTCACGTGCATTTCACATGCTTTTCTACAGACAATGGAATTCTCCGGTTGGAACACTATTGGACATTTATGATAAAAACATCCTAAAGATTGATTCTATACTTCATTTGACAAGTTTCTTCGACCTGTAATATAACTTTTTGAAGTTTTCGTCCGACTGGACCTGAACGCGCTTTTGGATTTGTTTACCAAACACCCTAACATAAGAACCTATATGGACATAAATTATGGACATTATTGAACAAAACAAACATTTATTGTGGAACTGCGAGTGCATTCTGAGGAAGATCATCAAAGGTTAGTGAATATTTATAATGCTATTTATGACTAATGTTGACTGAGCAACATGGCGAATATTTCTATTGGCTAGTTTGGGCTCTGAGCGCCATACTCAGATTATGCTTTTTCCGTAATGTTTTTTTGAAATTTGACACAGCGGTTGCATTAAATAAGCATGCCCCGTTCAAAAAAGGTAGAACCAAGAACAGATATAGCCCTTGGTTCACTCCAGACTTGACTGCCCTTGACCAGCACAAAAAACATCCTGTGGTGTACTGCATTAGCATCGAATAGCCCCCGTGATATGCAACTTTTCAGGGAAGTTAGGAACCAATATACACATGCAGTTGGAAAGCAAAGGCTAGCTTTTTCAAAGATAAATTTGCATCCTGTAGCATGAATTCCAAAAAGTTCTGGGACACTGTAAAGTCCATGTAGAATAAGAGCACATCCCAGCTGCCCACTGCACCGAGGCTAGGAAATACTGTCACCACTGATAAATCCACGATAATCAAGAATTTCAATAAGCATTTTTCTATGGCTGGCCTTGCTTTCCACCTGGCTACCCCGACCCCGGCCAACAGCTCTGCACCCCCCGCAGCAACTTGCCCAAGCAACCCACCCGATTCTGCTTCACCCAAATCCAGATAGCTGATGGTCTGAAAGAGCTGCAAAATCTGGACCCCTACAAATCAGCCGGGCTAGACAATCTGTACCCTCTCTTTCTAAAAGTATCTGCCGCAATTGTTGCAAACCCTATTACTAGCCTGTTCAACCTCTTTCATATCGTCTGCGTTCCCTAAAGATTGGTAAGCTGCCGCGGTCATCCCCCTCTTCAAATGGGGAGACACTCCAGACACAGACTATTACAGACCTATATCCATCCTGCCCTGCCTTTCTAAAGTCTTCGAAAGCCAAGTTAATAAACAGATCACCGACCATTTCAAATCCCACCGTACCTTTTCCGCTATGCAATCTGGTTTCCGAGTTGGCCATGAGTGCACCTCAGCCACGCCCAAGGTCCTAAACAATATCATAACTGCCATGGATAAAAGACAGTACTGTGCAGCTGTCTTCATCGACCTGGCCAAGGCTTCCGACTCTGTCAATCACCGCATTCTTATTCTCAAGTGACTGCCTCACCAACTACTTGTCAGAGTTAAGTGTGTCAAATCAGAGGGCCTGTTGTCTGGACCTCTGGCAGCCTCTATGTGGGTGCCACAGGGTTCAATTCTCTGGCCGACTTTTTCTCTGTATATATCAATAGAGTCGCTGTTGCTGCTGGTGATTCTCTGATCCACCTTTTACGCAGACAACACCATTCTGTATACTTCTGGCCCTTCTTTGGATACTGTGTTAATAAACCTCCAGATGAGATTCAACGCCATACAACACTCCTTCCGTGGCCTCCAAGTGCTCTTAAATGCTAGTAAAACTAAATGCATGCTCTTCAACCGATCGCTACCTACCCGCCTGTCCAACATCACTACTCTGGACGGCTCTGACTTAGAATACGTGGACAACTACAAATACTTAGGTGTCTGGTTAGACTGTAAACTCTCCTTCCAGACTCACATTAAGCATCTCCAATTCAAAACTCAATCTAGAATCAGCTTCCTATTTTGCTACAAAGCCTCCTTCACCCATGCTGCCAAACATACCCTCGTAAAACTGACTATCCTGCCGATCCTTGACTTCAGCGATGTCATTTACAGAATAGATTCCAACACCACTCAACAAATTGGATGCAGTCTATCACAGTGCCATCTGTTTTGTCACCAAAGCCCCATATTCTACCCCCCACTGTAACCTGTATGCTCTCGTTGGCTGGCCCTCGCGTCATATTCGTCGCCAAACCCACTGGCTCCAGTTCATATATAAATAAGTCTTTACTTCTGTTAAACGCTAGTAAAACCAAATGCATGCTTTTCAACTGTTCGCTGCCTGCACCCGCACGCCTGACCAGCATCACCACCCTGGATGGTTCCGACCTTGAATATGTGGACATCTATAAGTACCTAGGTGTCTGGCTAGACTGCAAACTCTCCTTCCAGACTCATATCAAACATCTCCAATCGAAAATCAAATCAAGAGTCGGCTTTCTATTCCGCAACAAAGCCTCCTTCACTCACGCCGCCAAACTTACCCTAGTAAAACTGACTATCCTACCGATCCTCGACTTCGGCGATGTCATCTACAAAATTGCTTCCAACACTCTACTCAGCAAACTGGATGCAGTTTATGCAGTTTGCCATCCGTTTTGTCACTAAAGCACCTTATACCACCCACCACTGCGATTTGTATGCTCTAGTCGGCTGGCCCTCGCTACATATTCGTCGCCAGACCCACAGGCTCCAGGTCATCTACAAATCCATGCTAGGTAAAGCTCCGCCTTATCTCAGTTCACTGGTCACGATGGCAACACCCATCCGTAGCACGCGCTCCAGCAGGTGTATCTCACTGATCATCCCTAAAGCCAACACCTCATTTGGCCGCCTTTCGTTCCAGTTCTCTGCTGCCTGTGACTGGAACGAATTGCAAAAATCGCTGAAGTTGGAGACTTATCTCCCTCACCAACTTCAAACATCTGCTATCTGAGCAGCTAACCGATCGCTGCAGCTGTACATAGTCTATCGATAAATAGCCCACCCATTTTTACCTACCTCATCCCCATACTGTTTTTATTTATTTACTTTTCTGCTCTTTTGCACACCAAAATCTCTACCTGTACATGACCATCTGATCATTTATCACTCCAGTGTTAATCTGCAAAATTGTAATTATTCGCCTACCTCCTCATGCCTTTTGCACACAATGTATATAGACTCCCCTTTTTTTTCCTACTGTGTTATTGACTTGTTAATTGTTTACTCCATGTGTAACTCTGTGTTGTCTGTTCACACTGCTATTCTTTATCTTGGCCAGGTCGCAGTTGCAAATGAGAACTTGTTCTCAACTAGCCTACCTGGTTAAATAAAGGTGAAATAATAAATAAATAAAAAAATCTGCACATCTATCACTCCAGTGTTAATGCAAATTGTAATTATTTCGCCACTATGGCCTATTTATTGCCTTACCTCCCTAATCTTACTACATTTGCACACACTGTATATAGATTTGTATATTGTGGTTTGTTTCAATTGTGTTATTGACTGTACATTTGTTTATCCCATGTGTTAATATTAATAATAAATTGTTTTTAGCTCATACATGTTTACATTGACTTAGTACTGGTACTCCCTGTATATAGACAAGTTATTACCTCGTAACACCTGCACATTGACTTAGTACTGGTACTCCCTGTATATAGACAGGTTATTACCTCGTAACACCTGCACATTGACTTAGTACTGGTACTCCCTGTATATAGACAAGTTATTACCTCGTAACACCTGCACATTGACTTAGTACTGGTACTCCCTGTATATAGACAGGTTATTACCTCGTAACACCTGCACATTGACTCTGTACTGGTACTCCCTGTATATAGACAAGTTATTACCTCGTAACACCTGCACATTGACTCTGTACTGGTAACTGGTAACCCAAAATCCCCAGTTTTCTAGAAAACACGTCTGGAAGTTTCCTGGAATAAGCAGGAAATCCAGAATCCTCCAACCAGGATTTCTGATATGGCAACCCTAGTTAAGAATCAGGCTTCCCTAACTCTGTTTTATTCCTCTCCTCTATCCCTCAGGGCCTGTTCCGGAACTTCAACGATGCCTTCCTGCCCCTGTTGAAACCACACATGGAGCGTCTGGTGGCCGACACACATGAGAGCAAACAGCGCTGTGTAGCAGAGATCACCTCTGGACTGATCAGAGGCAGCAAGCACTGGAGCTATGGCAAGGTAGGGGAGAGGAAGGAACACACTGGAGCTATGGCAAGGTAGGGGAGAGGAAGGAACACACTGGAGCTATGGCAAGGTAGGGGAGAGGAAGGAACACACTGGAGCTATGGCAAGGTAGGGGAGAGGAAGGAACACACTGGAGCTATGGCAAGGTAGGGGAGAGGAAGGAACACACTGGAGCTATGGCAAGGTAGGGGAGAGGAAGGAACACACTGGAGCTATGGTAAGGTAGGGGAGAGGAAGGAACACACTGGAGCTATGGCAAGGTAGGGGAGAGGAAGGAACACACTGGACCTATGGCAAGGTAGGGGAGAGGAAGGAACACACTGGACCTATGGCAAGGTAGGGGAGAGAGACATACGCTGTGGTCACACACCATGCTTATAATCAGTACTGCCGGTCCTCGTTGCAAATAAGCATTTGTTCTTAACTGACTTACCTAGATAAATAAAAGTTGAATATTTGTTAAGTCCTTGACCTTTGACCTATGTTCCCCTCCCAGGTGGAGAGTCTGTGGGAGATGCTGTGTCCTCTGATCCGTACAGCTCTGAACAACATCACTGTAGAAACATACGCTGACTGGGGCACCTGCATCGCCACAGCCTGTGTAAGCTGCTAGCCCTCCCATCCCTCTCATTCAGCAGTCCATTTCTTTCAGGTTCTTTCTCAATTGGTAGTTCCTCTAGTCCCAAATGCATCCTCTCTCCTTGTTTCCTTCTCAAAGCGCATTAGAGGAGAAGGCCTGAATGGGAGGGGAACTTGGATCTTCTCTTCCAATGCATTTTGAGAAAAAGGCGAAGAGTGAAGAATTGAGTACAGATATTGAGAAATAGCCTCCTGAATCTCCCGTCTAGTACTTGCCTGGCCTGTTAATTTCCTGCTTCCATGCTGTTGACATTTGACCTTGGTATTGTACAGGAGAACAGATGTTGACTTTAGGTTGGTTGTGTTGTACAGGAGAGCAGAGACCCCAGGAAGCTCCACTGGTTGTTTGAGATGCTGATGGAATCTCCAGTCAACGGGGAGGGGGGATCCTTCGTAGATGCCTGGTAAGGAAACACTTTGCCTCCTTTAATTCTCATCCTATTAGTGTCTTGGTGTTTCTGTGGAAGGGTGTATTTATTCTGCTCCATATGTGCCCAGATGACTAGTCCTGCATGGAAGAGATGAGCTGTGTTCGAATACTCATACTACCTTTACTTTTTGTGATGTAAATTGAGTATGTAGTATGCTTATTGGCCATAGTATGGATATAGTTAGTGTGCCAAAAGTTCCCGGATGTCGTACTAAATTCGCCAAAATATGAAGTATTCAAGCAGTGGACACTATTTCCGTGATTTTAGAGCACAATACAATTAATACAATAATAATAATAATACAATTCTTCAGAGAATGGGCGTGGTTTCACAACGGTTTCAGATTTCAAGAAAATGGCGGCGAATATGCAGCCGATTTGAGCCGAAGTCCGACGAGAGCAGATATAATTTCATTGCTTTAACTAATTATGACAAATGTTAAGATATTTTGAGCAATGTAATAAAGTAATGACTTTTCAAATAAGTTCCGTTGACTGACAATTTATTAGCTGCGCTTTCCTTACGAACCACAACATGTCATTACAGCGGTATGTACCGGTATGTTAGCTAGCTAGCTAACGTTAGTAGGCTAGTACTAATGCGTCAAACTTGCCAATATATTAGAACGCTCGGATCAACCCTTTTCCTCGGTCAGAGGGTCCAGTGTGCACTCTGAATGCTCCGAGAGCCAAACAGTCTGAATTTACTAACGGACTATTTGACAACGCTCTGAATTTACGTACGCCCAGAGTGCACTCCAGATTGAATTTACGTACGCCCAGAGTGCACTCCAGATTGAATTTACGTACGCCCAGAGTGCACTCCAGATTGAATTTACGTACGCCCAGAGTGCACTCCAGATTGAATTTACGTACGCCCAGAGTGCACTCCAGATTGAATTTACGTACGCCCAGAGTGCACTCCAGATTGAATTTACGTACGCCCAGAGTGCACTCCAGATTGAATTTACGTACGCCCAGAGTGCACTCCAGATTGAATTTACGTACGGCCAGAGTGCACTCCAGATTGAATTTACGTACGGCCAGAGTGCACTCCAGATTGAATTTACGTACGCCCAGAGTGCACTCCAGATTGAATTTACGTACGCCCAGAGTGCACTCCAGATTGAATTTACGTACGCCCAGAGTGCACTCCAGATTGAATTTACGTACGCCCAGAGTGCACTCCAGATTGAATTTACGTACGCCCAGAGTGCACTCCAGATTGAATTTACGTACGCCCAGAGTGCACTCCAGATTGAATTTACGAACACACCTGAAGTCGTAAAAAGTCCAGCTAGTCATTTGTTATGCAAACAAGCTAGCAAGAGGTTGCATAGCAACAGCATCAACTTCCGGTAGACAGGCGAAGTACGCTCAACTGAAAGGATAGCGTTCGTTTACAGTATGCTAAAATGAACTAATAGTATGTAGTGTATATACCCATTAAGTATGTAGTATACAGTATGTTAGTATGGGTATTCGAACACAGCTATGGAGTCTGGGTCGATGATGGTTTGTTTGTCTGTAAAATGTTTGTCTGTAAGTCAAGAATAATATTATGAAGAGTGCCTTGGTCCTCCTTTCTTTTTGATTATATTTTATTGTTCTCTCCTGTCCAGTCTTCTGTGTACTCTGCAGGGAGGCCTGACTTAGGGTTAGGGTTAGGTGTGTGTATAACTCTCCTCTCTCCTGTCCAGTCTTCTGTGTACTCTGCAGGGAGGCCTGACTTAGCGTTAGGGTTAGGTGTGTGTATAACTCTCCTCTCTCCTGTCCAGTCTTCTGTGTACTCTGCAGGGAGGCCTGACTTAGGGTTAGGTGTGTGTATAACTCTCCTCTCTCCTGTCCAGTCTTCTGTGTACTCTGCAGGGAGGCCTGACTTAGCGTTAGGGTTAGGTGTGTGTATAACTCTCCTCTCTCCTGTCCAGTCTTCTGTGAACTCTGCAGGGAGGCCTGACTTAGCGTTAGGTGTGTGTATAACTCTCCTCTCTCCTGCCAGTCTTCTGTGTACTCTGCAGGGAGGCCTGACTTAGGGTTAGGTGTGTGTATAACTCTCCTCTCTCCTGTCCAGTCTTCTGTGTACTCTGCAGGGAGGCCTGACTTAGCGTTAGGGTTAGGTGTGTGTATAACTCTCCTCTCTCCTGTCCAGTCTTCTGTGAACTCTGCAGGGAGGCCTGACTTAGCGTTAGGTGTGTGTATAACTCTCCTCTCTCCTGCCAGTCTTCTGTGTACTCTGCAGGGAGGCCTGACTTAGGGTTAGGTGTGTGTATAACTCTCCCTCTCCTGTCCAGTCTTCTGTGTACTCTGCAGGGAGGCCTGACTTAGCATTAGGGTTAGGTGTGTGTATAACTCTCCTCTCTCCTGTCCAGTCTTCTGTGTACTCTGCAGGGAGGCCTGACTTAGGGTTAGGTGTGTGTATAACTCTCCTCTCTCCTGTCTAGTCTTCTGTGTACTCTGCAGGGAGACCTGACTTAGGGTTAGGTGTGTGTATAACTCTCCTCTCTCCTGTCCAGTCTTCTGTGTACTCTGCAGGGAGGCCTGACTTAGCGTTAGGGTTAGGTGTGTGTATAACTCTCCTCTCTCCTGTCCAGTCTTCTGTGTACTCTGCAGGGAGGCCTGACTTAGCGTTAGGGTTAGGTGTGTGTATAACTCTCCTCTCTCCTGTCCAGTCTTCTGTGAACTCTGCAGGGAGGCCTGACTTAGCGTTAGGTGTGTGTATAACTCTCCTCTCTCCTGCCAGTCTTCTGTGTACTCTGCAGGAGACCTGACTTAGGGTTAGGTGTGTGTATAACTCTCCTCTCTCCTGTCCAGTCTTCTGTGTACTCTGCAGGGAGGCCTGACTTAGCGTTAGGGTTAGGTGTGTGACTCTCCTCTCTCCTTCCAGTCTTCTGTGAACTCTGCAGGGAGGCCTGACTTAGCGTTAGGTGTGTGTATAACTCTCCTCTCTCCTGCCAGTCTTCTGTGTACTCTGCAGGAGACCTGACTTAGGGTTAGGTGTGTGTATAACTCTCCCTCTCCTGCCAGTCTTCTGTGTACTCTGCAGGGAGGCCTGACTTAGGGTTAGGTGTGTGTATAACTCTCCTCTCTCCTGTCCAGTCTTCTGTGTACTCTGCAGGGAGGCCTGACTTAGCATTAGGGTTAGGTGTGTGTATAACTCTCCTCTCTCCTGTCCAGTCTTCTGTGTACTCTGCAGGGAGGCCTGACTTAGGGTTAGGTGTGTGTATAACTCTCCTCTCTCCTGTCTAGTCTTCTGTGTACTCTGCAGGGAGACCTGACTTAGGGTTAGGTGTGTGTATAACTCTCCTCTCTCCTGTCCAGTCTTCTGTGTACTCTGCAGGGAGGCCTGACTTAGCGTTAGGGTTAGGTGTGTGTATAACTCTCCTCTCTCCTGTCCAGTCTTCTGTGTACTCTGCAGGGAGGCCTGACTTAGCGTTAGGGTTAGGTGTGTGTGTGTATAACTCTCCTGTCCAGTCGTTTGTATATTCTGCAAGGAAGCCTGACTCAGCAGGAGGGTTAGGTGTGTGTGTGTGTGTGTAACTCTCCTGTCCAGTCGTCTGTATATTCTGCAGTGAAGCCTGACTCAGCAGGAGGTTTAGGTGTGTGTGTGTGTGTGTGTGTGTAATTCTCCTGTCCAGTCGTTTGTATATTCTGCAGGGAAGCCTGACTCAGCAGGAGGGTTAGGTGTGTGTATAACTCTCCTCTCTCCTGCCCAGTCGTCTGTATGTGCTGCAGGGGGGCCTGGCTCAACAGGAGTGGAGGGTCCCTGAGCTGCTCCACAGACTGCTGCAGTACCTAGAGCCCAAACTCACACAGGTCTACAAGAACGTCCGTGAGCGCATCGGAAGGTAGGACCTCGCCTACACATTACACAAACATTTTCATTGCTGACCCTCTTGTCCATAGCTTACTGCAACTTACCACATCAGTCATAGTTCATTCAGCTAGATATCTAACCACACGTCAGTCATAGTTCATTCAGCTAGGTATCTAACCACACATCAGTCATAGTTCATTCAGCTAGGTATCTAACCACACATCAGTCATAGTTCATTCAGCTAGGTATCTAACCACACGTCAGCTATCTAACCGCATGTCAGTCATAGTTCATTCAGCTAGGTATCTAACCACACGTCAGTCATAGTTCATTCAGCTAGGTATCTAACCACACGTCAGTCATAGTTCATTCAGCTAGGTATCTAACCACACGTCAGTCATAGTTCATTCAGCTAGGTATCTAACCACACATCAGTCATAGTTCATTCAGCTAGGTATCTAACCACACGTCAGTCATAGTTCATTCAGCTAGGTATCTAACCACACATCAGTCATAGTTCATTCAGCTAGGTATCTAACCACACATCAGTCATAGTTCATTCAGCTAGGTATCTAACCACACGTCAGTCATAGTTCATTCAGCTCGGTATCTAACCACACATCAGTCATAGTTCATTCAGCTAGGTATCTAACCACACATCAGTCATAGTTCATTCAGCTAGGTATCTAACCACACATCAGTCATAGTTCATTCAGCTAGGTATCTAACCACACGTCAGCTATCTAACCGCATGTCAGTCATAGTTCATTCAGCTAGGTATCTAACCACACGTCAGTCATAGTTCATTCAGCTAGGTATCTAACCACACGTCAGTCATAGTTCATTCAGCTAGGTATCTAACCACACGTCAGTCATAGTTCATTCAGCTAGGTATCTAACCACACATCAGTCATAGTTCATTCAGCTAGGTATCTAACCACACGTCAGTCATAGTTCATTCAGCTAGGTATCTAACCACACATCAGTCATAGTTCATTCAGCTAGGTATCTAACCACACATCAGTCATAGTTCATTCAGCTAGGTATCTAACCACACGTCAGTCATAGTTCATTCAGCTCGGTATCTAACCACACATCAGCTATCTAACCACACGTCAGTCATAGTTCATTCAGCTAGGTATCTAACCACACATCAGTCATAGTTCATTCAGCTAGGTATCTAACCACACCTCAGTCATAGTTCATTCAGCTAGGTATCTAACCACACGTCAGTCATAGTTCATTCAGCTAGGTATCTAACCACACGTCAGTCATAGTTCATTCAGCTCGGTATCTAACCACACATCAGCTATCTAACCACACGTCAGTCATAGTTCATTCAGCTAGGTATCTAACAACACATCAGTCATAGTTCATTCAGCTAGGCATCTAACCACACATCAGTTATAGTTCATTCAGCTAGGTATCTAACCACACGTCAGTCATAGTTCATTCAGCTAGGTATCTAACCACACGTCAGCTATCTAACCGCATGTCAGTCATAGTTCATTCAGCTCGGTATCTAACCACACGTCAGTCATAGTTCATTCAGCTAGGTATCTAACCACATGTCAGTCATAGTTCATTCAGCTCGGTACCTAACCACACGTCAGTCATAGTTCATTCAGCTAGGTATCTAACCACACGTCAGTCATAGTTCATTCAGCTAGGTATCTAACCACACGTCAGTCATAGTTCATTCAGCTCGGTATCTAACCACACGTCAGTCATAGTTCATTCAGCTAGGTATCTAACCACACGTCAGTCATAGTTCATTCAGCTCGGTATCTAACCACACGCCAGTCATAGTTCATTCAGCTAGGTATCTAACCACAAGCCAGTCATAGTTCATTCAGCTAGGTATCTAACCACACGCCAGTCATAGTTCATTCAGCTAGGTATCTAACCACAAGCCAGTCATAGTTCATTCAGCTAGGTATCTAACCACACGCCAGTCATAGTAGGTAAACATTTGTCCATAACTTTTCAAACAGGTTGGCCAAGAGGTCACCTTATGCTTTTTATTTATTTATGTTAAACCAGGTAGAATTGTTGATTTTATCATTCATGAGAGTACTGAAAGAGGTAGAGACCAGCAAACTGTCGAAAAAGAGGAATACATCAAAAATGTTGGCCTAAATGCAAAAATCTAGATTCATGAATTAACTAAACTAAAGGTGTTAATCTGCCTCCTCTTTCGCTCTCTTTCCTCTCTTCTCCAGCGTCCTCACCTACATCTTCATGATAGACGTCAATCTGCCGTACACCCAGCCCACGGCCTCGCCCCGCATCAAGGAGTTCACAGAGCGAATACTGCTGCGCCTCAAACCCCTGACGGAGGGGGACGAGGAGATCCAGAACCACGTGGTAGAGGAGAACGATGTGGGGGAGCAGGACGAGAGGACACAGGCCATCAAACTACTGAAGACAGGTACGTCCCCTAACTATTGAAGACAGGTATGACCCCTAACCCATCAAACTACTGAAAACAGGTACGACCCCCTAACCCATCAAACTACAAAAGGCCGGTACGACCCCTAACCCAGGCCATTAAACTACTAAAGACCAGTACGACCTCTAACCCAGGTATGACCCCTAACCCAGTCCGTCAAACTACTGAAGACAGGTCAGGGATAGAGTTGATGGAGCTAATAAACCCAGGTGTAAAGCCAAGAGAGAAGAGTCCCGGCTCACTGGATCACTGCACGATGCAGATTTCAGTAATTCAATGTGCCAAACGTT
The DNA here is from genome assembly GCF_018296145.1 of Oncorhynchus tshawytscha. NCBI lineage: Eukaryota > Metazoa > Chordata > Actinopteri > Salmoniformes > Salmonidae > Oncorhynchus > Oncorhynchus tshawytscha. Next base: position 95,247,233 of record NC_056429.1, on the reverse strand, counting down.
TAGTTATGAAGACCTTCGTCAGAGCATACGATGTAAAAAGGTTATGTATGTGTTTCCAGTACTCAAGTGGCTGATGGCCAGTGCTGGACGCTCCTTCTCCACGGCCGTTCCAGAGCAGCTCCAGTTGCTACCCCTGCTGTTCAAGGTGGGTGGGTCAAGGAAGGAAGAAACCTTGAGAGGAACCAGACTGATGGGAGGTCTATCATCCTCTGGCTGAATGCTAACAACCCTCATCTGTCTCCTCTTGTAGATCGCTCCGGTGGAGAATGATGACAGTTATGATGAGCTGAAGAGGGATGCAAAGACCTGTCTGTCTCTGATGTCCCAGGGACTACTCTACACAGAACAGATACCACTGGTCCTGCTGGCCCTGCAAGAGGTGTGTACACACACACACACACACACACAAAAACAGGCCAGACTCATCTACAACCACTTTCTCCATTCACTGCAATCTCCAAAGAGAAAAGGGTTAAAAAAACATGTCAAGACTCTGGTTCTAACAACTCTCTGAGCCTCTGCAAAATGTTTGTTAGAAGTTGCTGTAAGGTTTGTGGTACACACTGGATGGTGTTACTGTAGTTTGTGGTACACGCTGGATGGTGTTACTGTAGTTTGTGGTACACGCTGGATGGTGTTCTCTTGGGACTATGTTACTGTAGTTTGTGGTACACGCTGGATGGTGTTCTCTTGGGATTATGTTACTGTAGTTTGTGGTACACGCTGGATGGTGTTCTCTTGGGATTATGTTACTGTAGTTTGTGGTACACGCTGGATGGTGTTCTCTTGGGATTATGTTACTGTAGTTTGTGGTACACACTGGATGGTGTTCTCTTGGGATTATGTTACTGTAGTTTGTGGTACACGCTGGATGGTGTTCTCTTGGGATTATGTTACAGTAGTTTGTGGTACACGCTGGATGGTGTTCTCTTGGGATTATGTTACAGTAGTTTGTGGTACACGCTGGATGGTGTTCTCTTGGGATTATGTTACTGTAGTTTGTGGTACACGCTGGATGGTGTTCTCTTGGGATTATGTTACTGTAGTTTGTGGTACACGCTGGATGGTGTTCTCTTGGGATTATGTTACAGTAGTTTGTGGTACACGCTGGATGGTGTTCTCTTGGGACTATGTTACAGTGCCTTGGAAAGTATTCGCCCCCTTGAACTTTGCAACCTTTTGCCACATTTCAGGCTTCAAACATAAAGATATAAAACTGTATTTTTTGTGAAGAATCAACAACAAGTGGGACACAATCATGAAGTGGAACGACATTTATTGGATATTTCAAACTTTAACAAATCAAAAACTGAAAAATTGGGCGTGCAAAATTATTCAGCCCCTTTACTTTCAGTGCAGCAAACTCTCTCCAGAATTTCAGTGAGGATCTCTGAATGATCCAATGTTGAACTAAATGACTAATGATGATAAATACAATCCACCTGTGTGTAATCAAGTCTCCGTATAAATGCACCTGCACTGTGATAGTCTCAGAGGTCCGTTAAAAGCGCAGAGAGCATCATGACGAACAAGGAACACACCAGGCAGGTCCGAGATACTGTTGTGAAGAAGTTTAAAGCCGGATTTGGATACAAAAAGATTTCCCAAGCTTTAAACATCCTAAGGAGCACTGTGCAAGCGATAATATTGAAATGGAAGGAGTATCAGACCACTGCAAATCTACCAAGACCTGGCCGTCCCTCTAAACTTTCAGCTCATACAAGGAGAAGACTGATCAGAGATGCAGCCAAGAGGCCCATGATCACTCTGGATGAACTGCAGAGATCTACAGCTGAGGTGGGAGACTCTGTCCATAGGACAACAATCAGTCGTATATTGCACAAATCTGGCCTTTTGGAAGAGTGGCAAGAAGAAAGCCATTTCTTAAAGATATCCATAAAAAGTGTCGTTTAAAGTTTGCCCACAAGCCACCTGGGAGACACACCAAACATGTGGAAGAAGGTGCTCTGGTCAGATGAAACCAAAATTGAACTTTTGGCAACAATGCAAAACGTTATGTTTGGCGTAAAAGCAACACAGCTCATCTCCTGAACACATCATCCCCACTGTCAAACATGATGGTGGCAGCATCATGGTTTGGGCCTGCTTTTCTTCAGCAGGGACAGGGAAGATGGTTAAAATTGATGGGAAGATGGATGGAGCCAAATACCAGACCATTCTGGAAGAGAACCTGATGGAGTCTGCAAAAGACCTGAGACTGGGACGGAGATTTGTCTTCCAACAAGACAATGATCCAAAACATAAAGCAAAATCTACAATGGAATGGTTCAAAAATAAACATATCCAGGTGTTAGAATGGCCAAGTCAAAGTCCAGACCGGAATCCAATCGAGAATCTGTGGAAAGAACTGAAAACTGCTGTTCACAAATGCTCTCCATCCAACCTCACTGAGCTCGAGCTGTTTTGCAAGGAGGAATGGGAAAAATTTCAGTCTCTCGATGTGCAAAACTGATAGAGACATACCCCTGCGATTTACAGCTGTAATCGCAGCAAAAGGTGGCGCTACAAAGTATTAACTTAAGGGGGCTGAATAATTTTGCACGCCCAATTTTTCAGTTTTTGATTTGTTAAAAAGTTTGAAATATCCAATAAATGTCGTTCCACTTGTTGTTGATTCTTCACAAAAAATACAGTTTTATATCTTTATGTTTGAAGCCTGAAATGTGGCAAAAGGTCGCAAAGTTCAAGGGGGCCGAATACTTTCGCAAGGCACTGCACAGTAGTTTGTGGTACACGCTGGATGGTGTTCTCTTGGGATTATGTTACAGTAGTTTGTGGTACACGCTGGATGGTGTTCTCTTGGGATTATGTTACAGTAGTTTGTGGTACACGCTGGATGGTGTTCTCTTGGGATTATGTTACAGTAGTTTGTGGTACACGCTGGATGGTGTTCTCTTGGGATTATGTTACAGTAGTTTGTGGTACACGCTGGATGGTGTTACTGTAGTTTGTGGTACACGCTGGATGGTGT